>NC_056726.1:234609530-234879530 GCF_019279795.1 Protopterus annectens | reverse complement strand
AGTTGCTAAACTACCTCCTGCAGGAAGAATGCATGTCCCCCACACAATTTATTTGCTTTTGTTAACCAGGAAAGTTCACTGGGCTGAAATGAGCCCATTTTCAGTGGAGGCCTGGGGAGAAAAGCTCCAAAAAAAAAAAAAAACAATGTACATAATTAAGAGATTATTTAGAGAGTTAATAACAGCGTTTAACAATATACAAGAGTAATAACAGCATTCAACAATATATAATAGAATAATATAGGAGTCAGAAGTGACACAGTAACATAGGCAATGCATAGCAACATTTTGTGGAAGACTCGGGTGCTTGGCAGGTATTCAATAGATCAGACAGATAATGATAATCTGCACTTACACAATTTTTTCACACCATGTGAGGCAGGGTGAGGCACACTGTGCTGTGATTAAGGGTGAGTGCACAATAGGGAGAGTGAAGAAGTGTGTGGGTATCTGAGAGATGAGTCAGGTTGGTAATCAGGTGACTGAGGAATTGGGGATGGTGCAAGAGCATAGCCAATGAGAGGAGAGATGTTGGTAGACTGATTTTTTGAATGATGGGGCATTATTTATAGTCTGTAGAGAAGGTGGAAGGGCATTCCAGAATCTAGCTACAGTGAAAGAGTAAAGGTATTGGCCTACAGGGAGTTTAGGTCTCTTAACTTGGATAACTGATTGATTTTCAGATCTTAGCGAATGGTTTGGTTGATAAAGAGTCAGAAGTGAAGTCAGGGCTGGGCATTTGGAATTATAGATGAATTTGTGTGCTGTGGTCAGTTGTATGTAAGTTAGGTGTTGTGGGAGTTCTAGCCAGTTCAGGGATTGTAATGAGTGACAGTGGTGGGAGGAATATTTTGCTCTAGTAACGGATTTAGCAATTTTGTTATAGCAGCTCTCCATTTTATTTTTTAATGATGATTGGATGTTTGTCAGAATGGGGGCACCATAGAGGAGAGAAGGTAGGAGAAAAGTCTGGGCAAGTCTTTTTCTAGTAGAGTAGTTTAAAAAGTGTTTGTCGGTAGAGGGTACCAAGTTTTTGGTGTGTTTTTTTGATGGTGTTGTGGATGTGTTGGTCAAAGGTTAAGTTATCATCTAAGATTATGCCAAGTTACTTAGTATGGGAAACTACATCTAAGGCAGTCTTGTTGGAAGAGAAAATGATGAAATCAGATTTATTAATGGTGGTACTTTTTTGGGCATAAAGAGCAAGAGTTTTGTTTTATTTAGGTTGAGGGCGATGTGATTATTTGTCATCCAGGTTTCAGTAATAGAGAAAGCTTTCTGGGTGATGGTCAGAAGTTTGGTTTCAGAGTTAACAGAGCAGATAATAGTAGAATCATCCACGTATTGAACTACAGATGCATGAGTAAGAGTGGAGTGAAAGTCATTAATCAGGAGGGGGCCTAAGATGGATCCTTGGGGAACTCCAGTAGAAGTAATGAGAAAAGGAGAGAAAGAGTGCAACCATTTGGTGGATTGTTGTCTGTTTGTGAGGTAACTGATGAACCAGTTAAGGATAGGTGTGGACAAGCCAAGGTGTGAGAGCTTAGAAAAGAAGAGAGGATGGGAGATGGTGTCGAAAGCTTTAGAGAGATCAAGAAAGAGTGCAGAGACAAGTTTATCATCATTGTGGCTGTGGTTAACAGTGTCTAGGAAGGAGAGGAGAGCAGTTGTAGTACTATAGCCAAGGTGGAATCCATGCCGAGTTGTGGAAAGTAGTTGGTTTTGGGATAGGTAATCCATGAGTTGAATTTAAATACATTTTTCCATTATTTTAGAAACAGGAGATAGAACGGCTATAAGACAGAAATTTGAGATGTCTGAATTATTACCGCCTTTATGTAAGGGTATGCTATAAGCTTTCTTCCAAAGGGATGGTACATAGGCTTCTTGGATAGATCTATTTATGAGAATGCTTATGGGGTAGCTGATGGATTTGGCAGACATTTGAAGGTATTCTGGAGGTAAACTGTCTGGGGAGGGGCTACCGGGTTTGAGTTTTAGCAGGAATTTAGACACAGTGAAAGTGGGAACATGAGAGAAGGAGAAAGACTGGTGGGAAGGCTTTTCTGGGGTATGGTTTGTAGAAGTGAGGTTGCTGTTGTGAGTAGCTGTAGGAAAGCTGGAAGCAAGTTTGGATATAGTGTCTATGAAGTAGGAGTTGAAAAGGGTAGCTAATTCAGCAGGGGTTTTGTCAGGGTTTGGGCAAGGATTGCTTTTGGTGTCAGGGTTTAATAGCATGGAGACTGAATTCTAGAACTGTTTTGGGTTATAGTTGTGTTTGTTTTGGAGATGGAAGTAGTACTGTTTTTTTATCATTAATAACTATACGCTTTACTTGATTGTGGAATTGTTTGAAAAGCTGGAGATCTATGGGGTTTTTACTATTATGCCATGTTTTTCATGCTCAGTCTCTGGTATTCATAAGTTTTTTGTGTCTCTAGAAAGCCAAATTGCATGATTTGCTTTGATTCTCTTATTCCGGATAGGGGCCATTCTATTGAGTATACTGAGAAAAGTTGAATTGAAAAATTCAACTGCTTCATCTAGAGGCAAATATTTTAGAATGCTCCAATTGATTTTGCTTAATGTTTCATTGAAGCTTATGGGGTTAAAGTTAGTTAGCCATCTAGAGGGTCTGTACTGGTGCACATGTAAGGTTGAGGAGATGGCACGTGTTATATAGGCGGGCAGATGGTCACTGATATCGCAGGGTAGAGTTCCTGCAGATGTAAGTTTGTTGGGATCATACACTAAGACCCATTCAAGTAAGGTGCCTTTGTTAGTGTTATTGCTAGACCTGGTTATGTTAGTAATGAGCTGAGTGAAGTTATAGAGGTTGATGGAAGCATTTGGAGAAGGATTTGTATGGTCTAGCCAATCTATGTTGACATCCCCTAGGATTATAGTTTCACTGTGGATATTATTTGAGGTTCAGGCTAATATTTCTTTTAAGACAGAAACATTGTTGCCAGGTGGGATGTAAATGGCTATCAGGCACAGACTTTTGAAATCATTTAGTTTTAGATGTGCAATGATGAGTTCAGCTGCAGAGAATTGGGGACTGGAGTTTGGGTAAGGAATGATGGTGAAAGAGTTAGGATAAAGAAGAGCAATTCCTCCCCCTTTCTTGTGGGGTCTATCAGACCTTAGGCAGGGAAAAAGTGGAGGAAGGAATACAGTGTCTTTTATATATGGTTTTAGACATCTCTCGGTTACGCCAATTATCTTGGGTCTGGAATATGCTATCCAAGCATGGAATTTTGGAATTTTGTTTCTGATACTTTGTATATTAATGGTAGTGAGTTTTAGGGATTTATGAGGTTTGGGAGGTGGGAAGGTAGTTGGAGTGGGTTCTGGGTTGGGATGGATGTCTCCACATTGGGGAAGTGTGGATGTACTATTTGAGTGGTATTGTTGAAGCAGTTTATACTTAGAGTTAAATTGAGTTATGAAGAGTGTAGTTTGTAGAGTTAGCTGTGTATGTTATAGGATTTTATGTTTGAAGAATAATAATGTGTTAATGGAATAAAGACTAGGAGATATTGTGGAATAGGAGTTGTGTTTAGGAAGCTGGGTAGCTGTACAAGAGGTGGGTTTTGGTACTGTATAAGTAGTATGAGACATAGTGAGAAAAAAAGAAGTGGTAATACAGTGAAGTGTATTATTGACATTGGTGAAAGTTTGGTGATTATAGAAGTACCAGAATAGGATGTGGGAGAGAAAGGGTTGTGAGTGATGAGTTGAAGCTGTTTGTACTACAGTTGAAAAAGGTGTTTGTTAACTGAGGTAGGTGGGATGGGTTAACAGCATGAGGCTTATGTTGATTGAGTGTTTGAGTGTGGGATGAGCTTAGAGTGGGGTGTGTGTTGATTAGTTGCTTTAAACTGGGTGGGGTATGGCTAAGTATATATGTAGTTGATAAGGGGGTGGGTGGGAATGGGGGTAGGGTAGAGGAGTGAAGTGAGCCTGAGCGAAGCGAGGGGGAATGGAGTGGGAAGGCCCAACTTGACATGCAAGGTGGGACAAGGGAGAGAAAGGGGAGGTAATGTTACTGACTAATCCTGTTGTGAGTGCATTCAGTGGGGGGATGGTAGTGAAACCTGATCTAGAGCCCTATCTAGGAGGTAAGAGCTGGGGAAAAAAGTATCAGGAGTCTAAGTAATGAAGGTAAGCAGCGTTGTAGTTTAATGGCAGGGATAATGCCAGTTACTGTGTTCCACTATTTATTCACAGTGAATGGAAAAAATAACTGCTTTGAAGGGACTTGGGTGACTTTACAGTAGACAGTAATACTGGAGAATTTAAATAACTGTAGAGCACTGTTTTGCTTACAAGATGAGCTGTTAATCTGGGCTAAGATTCAGCTGTTTAGTGGTGTTCTGCTGGCAGTTAATTTCAATGGCAGGGATTGGGAAAAGGAGGGGGGAGACCTTGTAAGTGTGCACGCTAAGCCAATATAATAAAATTAACTAAAAGCACTAAGAACTAGATGCAAAAATTAGTTAACAGGGAATACACCTACATAAGAATATTGCAGAGAGTAAAAGTCCCAGTAGTGAGTCCCTTTGCCTTCAGCTATTTGCAGAATAATTTTCAGAAATTCTTCACTTGGGAGGGAGGGGGAGCAGCTATGAGTGAAGCAGACCTAGAGATAAGACTATTTCAGACAGTAAAACTCCCAGTATTGACTCCTTTTGTCCTCAGTTGTTTGCAGGATAATTATCAGAAATTCTTCACTTGGCAGGGGGCAGCTACGAGTGAAGTAGAGCTAGAGCTGTATGAAAAAAAGAGACAAAAAAGAGATGTAACAAAGTCTTTTTGTAGGTAGACAACAGTAAAAAAAATAATATGATCAAAGTATTGTCTTGAGGAAAGCTGTGGGTGCATGCATGTGAGTGGAGAATGTGGAAGGTAAGGATATACTATAGTATTATGAGGTAAGGTACATACCATGTAAGTGAGCACAACATTAATTCACACTTGCGGCCAGGCACAACCTACAGCATAACAACAAAGATTCAGGCAGTCTATTCGATAAATACCAGTAGCCACAGTGGGAAATGCTGAATAGTTCACAGAGTTAGCATTGCCCTAGTAAATGCAATATATGTTGAAATGACATCATAGTGTTAGCAAGCATGGGAGCGTGTTCAGGTAACATGTATCCCAATGATTGACCATAAGTTCTACAAACAGTTACAATAATCCAATAAATGCACTCTACATGTATGTAAACACATTCAGCACAATACTCACATTCAGAGGCAATGGCTAAAACAGTACACAGTAAAACTGCAGCAAAAACTGAAGCAGTACTTCCAAACAAAAACTAAGCAAATATAAATAAAAAAAATACCTAAATGCTATGCTAAATACATTCAACACAATGCTCATATTTAGAAGCAAAGGTTAAAACAGTGCACAGTAAAATTGCATCAATAATACAGAAGCAGTACTAGTAAACAAAAACCAAGCATATACAAAGACTGAAAACTGCCAGCATGCATGCACACTTCTCAGGGGACCTGGTGGGTAGAGGCAGTTGAAGCAGCAAACCTTGGACTAGTCTACAAAATGGCACCGCAGTTTAAATGTATTTAATATGGCTTCTGTCCTTCCCATAACACTGCACTTTTAACCTATATACATACTGTCAATAAAACTAGAGATAATGGCAAACTAAATTCCTCCTTTTTTCTAGATTTGTCTAAAGCCTTTGACACAGTTTGTTACAACAAACGTCTACTTCAGTTGTCCCCATTAGGTCTCTCTCAGCCCACCCTTCTGTGGTTCAAAAGCTACCTTTCCAATAGGTATCAGTCAGTAAAATGGCACTCCTCCCTATCTCCCTGCCTACCATTCACCACCATTGTACCACAAGGCTCTATCCTTAGTCCCCTCCTCTTTAACATTCTCACCAGCACACTCCATACATCCATACAACAGGCCTCCCTACTAAAGTACACAGATGATTCCACACTCATTTGCACATATGACAACATAATAGACCTCAAAAAATACACAGGATGCTTTAATAGCTACTGAAACATGCATTTGTAACTCACAACCCATGCTTAACCCTAAAAAAAAAAATACTTTTTTCGCCAAATCCATCTCTCATGAAAAAAAAAACAACATTTAAAGTCCTCTCTCAACAATATAACCACTGAAGTCACTTCTCATAGCAAATTATTTTGGGATGATAATGAATGATAATCTTAAATTTGACCTGCATATGAAAAATTGCATAAGAAAAACTCATCAAAACTAGGGATGTTTTATAGAGCCAAAACTTTCTAACCAGCACATCTAAAATTACACTTGCCACTACTTATTTCCTCCCCAGACTTCTTTATAGTGCTCACATCCTTACAAATCTTCAGCAATTACAAAAATCAAAGCTTGAATAATGCTATAACAAAGTTGCTAAATTTGCAGCCAATACCACTATAAAAACCCACCGTTTAGCACTAAAAAACCTAAATTGGCTGGATCCATCCCATCAACTAACATATACACAGCTTCTTACGGCCTACAAAATTATCCAGCATCCATCTGCTTGTCTAGCACTAAATAACAGTCTGCACAACTGTAAATGTAAAGAACTTGATTACAGATCTGCTGGTGAAATTAGAAGAGAAAACTGGTTTAAAAAGTAACTATATCATTACAGATGGATTGTTATCGCGTCTTTTATTTTCGTCTGTGTTGGGTGGTGTGACGATCCCACCTGGGCATCCTTTCATTTTTTTCAGCTTGTGGATTCGCAGCTATTTTTGAATTGTTTTTCTTTAAATATACCATAAGCCTGCTTTTTTCTCACTTCATATTATAGTTCCTGTTTGTATTACGCTAACTTACCATAAATTTCTCCATAAACTGGCTAAAATTTCTCTAAATATTAAATCACTGTCATATAACTTGTATCTGTTCTTAAGCAATGTACAATTTGATATAATTATTTATGTAGTTGTTTTTATATTATTTTTAAAGATTGAAAAATGAATGTTCTTAAAATGTTTTGTAATACTTTGGAACTTTTCTTCCCGGGCCTTAGCTGAAAATGATCTCCTTCCAAGTTGGACTTTCCCAGTTATCGAATATCAGTCAATAAATAAATCAGTCTGGCACAGCAGTGTCATCAATGTAAAGGAATGGGTCTCTCAGAAGCTCAACACATGGCCACATTAATTCCCTTTGTTTGAAATCAGTAAATAAACAAACACACACACAAAGGTGACAGAATTAATTTTGACTACACAAAACTATGTGGACTCTGCCATGCATTATGTGCCCCAAAGTATTTTTTTTGCAGGGAATTTCTGTGTGTAATGCTGAGGAGTTTTTCAGACAGAACTGTGACTCAGAGTATAAGAAATAATTTTTAAAGTGGGAATTTTGCTGCGGTACAGCACAGAAATAAACAACTGGTGTAGAGCTGAAAGCTGTTTAGTCATAACAACATTTTCTTCTTAAATTTCTGTCAATAATATTGTTACCTACAGCTGCAACTGCTTACTGTCAAGTGTGTGTTTTTTGGCGATAGTGTAGTGTACTGGCTCACCAGATGCGCAGTAGTAAGCATCACCCAAAACCCTCCCCTCTTGTTGTACGTCAGTTGGAAGTATTCAATATTCATCCGGTGTGAATGAATATTAAAGCAATGCTGACCATATATATTAAAAGAACGTAACGTTTCACAAAGTGCATGTGAAAGTTACATTTTCAAGTTAAATATTCAAAATTGTTTCACATTTATTTCAATGTATAAACTGGCACAATTGTTAAGCAATTTGTTCACAGAAAGGATTGCTTATCTAAACACAATATCGTCAATATCTAGTATTGCTGAAAACAATTTGCAAATTCAACTGCTAGGGGCAACATTTGGAAACATCCTTTTGAAAACATGCTAAAATTATTACAAACCGGACTCGCATAAAGTCCCCTCCCACGTCATACCGAAAGCTCATAATAATACTAGACCCAAAAGATACACAAGACACTTTTTAATAGCATATTTAAATGTTTCATAAAGATGTAGAAGACCCACTTTGTTACACCGCTCATGTGGACCCAAAGTTATGTTGTGTATTCACGTGATATTTTTATAGTACAATTATTTGTATCTGTACAAGTATGTGTACAAGTTAATCATATGCATGATGTCACTGCCTAATATGAATGGCATGTCAATCATGCCTCATTTCATATGCAACTTTTCACGCTAATCACCGGAGCCACGCCCACTCCTGCGCAGAACTGAAGGTGAGCCAGTACACTACACTATCGCCTGTTTTTTAATCTGAATCCTGCCACAGCTATTTCAGAGGTCTAGTTTGTTCCTTCTTTGCCATTTCATGATTTTAATTAACTTGTTTGTCCTGTTAATCTGTTCAGTGTCCTGCTTCAGGAAAAGTAGAAGGAAGGTATTGCTTTTTTTTCTGTTTTACCTATTCTTGGAATCAATAATTTGCCCCCTTAGTTTTGCTACCTCAGAGTTAATTCTAGTAAGTTAGGAGGAGAAGGGACTTACTGTTAAAATGAGGAGGGTTTATGGGCTTGTACTGTTGACTCAAGCCTGTTAGAATGAATGGGCTTATCTTTCTGATTTTTGATTTGCTGAAAAGTGATTGATGATACCAAACCATAATAGATAGAAGCATATTATTTCTAAGTTACTGTTTTTTTCCCAAAAAATTAACTTCCTTGGTTATTCTGCAACCATCAGCAGTGCAGCCTTACATTAGCTGCTTTGCTGGCTTTAATTTATAATTCATAATTAATTCTACATTATTTTGCTCTTTGAACAAAATAATGCTATTGTGCAATACATATTCTTAACTTTGATGTGTTTTGCCACAGGCACCTTAGCTCTACTGTTCATTTTACATTCCAGAAGATTGCTGATTGGATGTATACTCTGTACTGTGTTAGTGAGTGCAGATAAACCATCACTTTGTAGCTGAGTGATTGAATGATGATTCCACTGACAAAATATTCATCTTTTTGTGTAGAAGGCAAAACTTTCCACACAAGATATTCTATACACAAGACTCTGTCCACGCATCACTGCACAAGTGAAGAAAGGGAATTCATGTGTTGATGAATATGCCTTGATAATGCAGTATTCACAATACTTGCCTTCAGCCAAGTAAATGACTTTTTATGTTTGGTGACATTTACTTACATACTCCCTTCTCATTCATCTATCCCACCCATGCACTTAATATGTAACTAGCATTGAGAGCTGGTTAGCTTGTGTTATTGTAAATGTTAAGTGCTGTCTGTTCTGTGGAACTACTACAATTTGATTATTTTATTTTGTTAGTTTTATACATGCATGGTGTGACCCCCCCCCATGCCTCTGCTACTTTAAATATATCTACTCTGAGGTCACACAGTAATGAGAAAAAAGACAGATTCTACCTTAACCCATTCTCAATGATCTCAGGAAAAAGATAGACCATTTTGCAACTTAGCAGTGTAAGTGAATGGCAGATACCAAGTCACTAACATTGCTAACGTCCTATGAACCTCACTTTGACAATCACATGCATCAGTCAAAGAAATAAACTTTGGTGCAATGCTACATTCGTGAAATTCAACAAAAGCAGACTTAAAGAAATCCATAGCCCCTGCACACACATATGTTGTATGCTTAATTATGGAGAAGTATGTTATGAACTATAAAGGTTCTATTAAGTGCCAACTTATTTTCTTGCTATATCAATGCCTAGTGTCCATGGCATGGCTAAAATAATTTTTATGGATCATTACCCTAAAAATGACTAAAAATGTCTAAAGCTGTTGCAAATTTATTGTCATACATAGACATCATTAGTCTGTTGATGCTAGCTTTCTCCAAGTTGGTACTGCAGCATAACTGAAATGGGTGACTCATTTGCACTTTAAAGCAACCTCCATGCAGTTTAAGAATTGTATTTCTGGCAACAGACATGGAAGGAAGTAACTTTAGCAAGGCTTGCAATATTTTTGACAACCTGACCTCCTTTTAAAGATAATGGCTGCTGCCTTGCATTTTATCCAGGGAAAGAGGTCCGGTGTTTTAAAAAGTTGTGAGGCTCTGATCCTTTTGAAGTAGTACTATTGCAAGCAGAAAAATTGTTGAAGCATCGGCCTCTGCTTTGTCTGTCCATCCATCTCGTCCAAAGTCAACATTCTGCCTGCACTATCATAAACTTGAAATTTGCTTTTGAATTTTCATTACTTCATCTCCAGATGTGAATGCCTAATTTCTTAAGTGAGGTGCTTTAAAATACAATTTAATTAACTCATGATTTCTGTTTTGCTCACAGCTTCATCAGTAGATTTAAAACAGCTGTTTTCCTAAGTGACTTATTGATTTTTGTCTTTATAAAGCTGTTCCTAATAGTCATATTTTTGAAGGACCCTTATTTTTGTTGAACATTCCAGATATGCTGAATATATAAATATAGCTTTAGAATTTGAAAATAATGCACTATATTCTGAGCCCACCTGTTGCAAGTTATTCTGTGCCTGGATTATTCTTCGCAATTTCTTTATTTAATTTGTACTTCTTAGATATCTGGGTACTTGTTAAAATTCTGAGTACCATAGTTGCGAGCATCAGAAAAACAGAACTACTAGTATGAATGTGAAATATAGTTATATGTTTATTGTTGCTGCAAAGAATACCTTAATGATGTAATGGATTAATGGTGAATTTCAGAATTTACTTTTTTTAAATCACATTTTAATTTTTGGACCTTTGGGACATGCAGCTTTCGGTCTTACCTAAAGGAGGCATTTATCTGTGTTTTATTCATATATGTTAACTGGAATTCATTGCTTCTTTTTAATATATAGCAACTCTATGGATTTAGTATACTTATATATAAAATAATTAATACTTTTTCTACCAGTTGCAGCCATCTTACTGCTTCATTATTTATTGCAGCTTGCAATTATGTTTATCCTTTTTATAGCTATAGGTATTGATTTAGCTAATATTTGTTGGACTCATGCCTCTTTTTATGTTCTGTTCACTGCTGTAATCCGTGCTTTTTGGCTGTGTTCTGTCTTATA
Organism: Protopterus annectens; assembly: GCF_019279795.1. NCBI lineage: Eukaryota > Metazoa > Chordata > Ceratodontiformes > Protopteridae > Protopterus > Protopterus annectens. Next base: position 234,868,460 of record NC_056726.1, on the reverse strand, counting down.
TCTAGAAATATGCAGAATTTACAGGTTATTAATGTATATGTCTATAAAATGTGTGTGCATAGATAGATCTGTATATGATTATGTTATAAAAGGCAGAAAACTCAAAAGAGAGAATATCAAATGGTGAAACAAAAAAGAGCAAATTACAAAACACAACAACTTGGCACAAATCCAAATTTCTATTAAGTGCAAACGTTAAAAAGTTGTAATATATAATTGCTTTTGTCTGCCTCTGCATTCTTTATCAGATACAAATGGCTAAAATCAAATGAATGAATTTAAATAACAACCATCAATATATTGGTACACACCCAACCCTTCTAACATAATTTAAACTGGCCCAACACCTTTTTTCCTTTAATTTGCACACCAAATAAATACAATGTGTAACAGTACTAAAATACTTTTATTAAAAACACCTTTTTTAGCATCTTACTTCAATAAAACTTTCCTACTCAAATTAGTTAAATTAGCATACCGTAGAATAAATATACAGTCGAACGATTTATCTATAGAACAAAGTGTGAGTATTGAGATTTTTAACTACCTTAGTGTAACCCACCTGGTAACACCAATAATGTTTGACTTACCTAAAATTCATAATTCACTTGAAAATCTACCATTACGGCCAATAGTTGATGGTAGGAGATCAGTTACATATGCAATAGCTAAATGTTTGAACTCTAAGCTGCTAGGGTCTATGAAAGAGGAAGGAAGAATTTGTAAAGACTCCTGGGATTTTTTGATGAAGATGATCTTCTTCTTCTTTTGGCTTTTCCCAGTTAGGAGTCGCCACAGCGGAACTCTGGTCTGCTAATGATTGGCAGTAGATTTTTACGGTGCCGAGGTGCCAGCTTCACGCCCAACCTTCAACAAAGGCATGCCCATTCACGCATGTCTTTCAAACACCACTCGACTGCGAGGAGGACATGCAGACTCCACACAGAAGGCACTCCAGCCAAGAATTGAAAAGGAGAACCTCTTGCTGTGAGGCGACAATGCTACCGCTGCACCACCGCAGATTTTAAAGATTTATACAGTGTAATGCCCAGTATTTAGGGATAGAATGGGTTTGTGATTTTTTTTTTTATTATGGAAAGGAGCCCCACAAGATGAGATAAATTTAGTAGAAGAATTATTAGAAATAATTTTGAAAAACAGTTATTTAATGGTTGGGAGAAAGTATTATCTTCAGAAAAAAGGAGTAGCCATGGGGTTCCCATATGGTGGTGCAGTGGTAAATATGGTGATGGCATATTGGGAAAAAGAATATCTAGAACCTTCTCATTATTTTCAAAGTATAAGATTCTATGGGTCTGGTTCATTTTGCCGAAAGCACATTTCACCAAATTTAATTTCAGCAAGACCAAATTGCCGAAAACTCATTTCGCCGAATTCCATTTCACTGAAAATAGTAGTGGCAGTGTATATGCCCTGTTCCCTACAGTAGTGTGATCATGGAGTTAGAATATATAGTTGGAGGGGTGTAGTCCCCCACCTAGCTTGTTTTATACTATGCTGTTACTGTTAAGAGGGTAAGTACATTTTTATCAAACTACGTGGGAGGCTACGTCCCCCCAACTATATATTCTAACTCCAGGATCGCATTACAGTGGGGGACAGGGCATATAGACTGCCACTACTATTTTCGGTGAAATGAAATTATGCAAAATGAGTTTTTAGCAATTTGGGCTTTTGTTGATCTGGTCTTGGTGAACTACAATTTGGCAAAATGTGCTTTCGGTGAAATGAACCAGATCCGATTCTATACATGCGTCCTAGATGATGTATGTATTTTATGGGAAGGGAGCCTAGAGGAATTATATGGTTTTCTGGAATATATCAATAATACAACAGAGTTTTGACCTTTTCTCATGAAGTAAATAGAGATAGAATAGCTTATTTGGACATATTATTAGAAAAGGACTATGAAAACAAGCAATATATTGCAAGAATACAACAGAAGGAGACATTTTCTAACAGTTTTTTACACTTTGATAGCGCACATCCATACCACCAGAAAAGAGGAGCAGTGAAAGGGCAGTTAGTACGTGTGGTGAGAATGGTGACAAGGGAAGAGGACTTTGAAAAACAATGTGATTTTATGACATCCCTATTTTTAAAAAGAGGGTACCCAGAGAAGCTAGTGGAGAGCTTGATAATTGAAGTGGGTCAGAAATGTATTAAGGGTTTTTATAACCATTATTATGTATGAATATGAATGAGAATAATATTAATATTCAAGAAATATGGCTATTACCCCCTACAGAATCAGTTGAGGATGAAATAAAATCTCATGATCTAAATACCCTCAAGGGAGAGAAGGGGTTTAATTATAGGAATAGTTTTATTATGATATATTTTGAGGTGGCCTGTTCACTTAGAAGAGTCCTAAATAAAAACTGGCAGTTGCTTAGAGACAATATCATACTCAGGGTAAAACTGGACCCAGCCCCTAATATTGTGTATAGGAGGGATAAAAATATTAAAATGATTTTGGAAGCAGTGAATAATAATAGGGGGACAGAATTGGAACAAAAAGGGACCATTAAATGTGGGAGATGCCATTATTGCAAATATTTGCATGAAGGAAATATATTTCAAGTTAAGGGTAAACAGTATAAGGATAAATGAAAATAGTTGTGAAGCAAAGCAAGTAATCTACTTGGCACAAATTGCACTCTGCCCAAGATACTATGTAGGCAAAACAGATAGGAGATTGAGAGAAAGAATTTACGAACACATATATAGTATCAGGAAAGCAAATTCAAACAATGCACTGGCTAAACACATTATGGAAAATCCAGAGCATACATTTACGTTTATGAGCATAGATAGACTGATAAGGAATGAAAGAGGGGGACCATTGTCACTACTATTAGAAAAGAAAGAATTTATGTGGCAATTACACCTAGAAGTAGGATCGTGGCCGGGGTTAAATGAAGATATATCTGTTGGGTGTATCCTAAAGCTAAAGGCACTGGAAAGGTAATGGTGGTGAATATTATACACACACACACACACACACACACACACATATATATATATATATATATATATATATATATATATATATATATATATATATTATTGAAATTTACTTCATGGTATAATTTTTGTATCTGAGACAAGGTTTTACAAACTTTGCATAAACAATGATATTATTTATAGTATACATGTATAGAATTATGGGTTATTGTGTTGGTGCCGGGTTTGGTGCCCTAGTAGACTATGTGAGCTTGACTGGTTAACTTGGTGGGAGTCAAACCTTGCACCTTCTGTTTTTGAGGTGGGCACCTCAACCATTATGCTATTATTCCTTCCATTGGGTTTACGTTTATTTCTTGTAACTTTCAAAGTTAAAGATTATTTAAGTATATATTGATTGTGAATACTCAGTTATATTTTATATTTTTATACTTTGATTTTTTAAGGGTATAAAATATTAATTTAAGTAGGAAATTTTTATTGAACTAAGATGCTAAGAAGGTGTTTTAATACAAGTATTTTAGCATTGTTATAGATTGTATTTATTTGGTGTGCAGATTAAAGGAAAAAAGGTGATGGGCCACTTTAAATGCTGTTAGAAGGGGTGGGTGTGTACCAATGGATCTAGGACTTTTGAACGAAAGTTCAAAAGCCTGAATCCATTACCACCGAACACACTTTAATGAAAGCTCTTTCATCGAAAAAGTGCTTTCCTTAAGGTATGTTAAAAAAAAACACAAAATCTACTTGAATGCAGGCTTGCCCCCCTTCACCCCCACACCCCCCTACTTTAATATTCTCACTCCGAGGTCACACTACAGTGGGGAAAAGGGAATTTTCCCTTATCGCACTGTAGTACGACCAGAACAAGAAGCATACTTACGCGAAAGTGCACTTTAGCGCAAGTATGCTCACCAAATTGGGATTCGTGAAAGATGCAGTCGAGCATCTGTACGGATCCCATACCAATATAGATGGGTGTTATTTATTTAAATTAATTGATTTGATTTTATCCATTTGTATCTGATGAAGTCTGCAGAGGCAGACAAAAGCACTTATATTACGATTTTTTAACATTTGCATTTAATAAAAATTTGGATTTGTGACGAGCTGTTGCTGTGGAGTTTTCTTAATTTGCAGTGTTTATCTTACTCATGTGGCTAACCCTATCCCTTCCCCTAACCCTATACATTATGTTATTAAAAACGCTTCCCTAACAGTACCACTGCACAAGACAAAAAGACACAGAACACACATGACATAAAACATGCATAGCACTGAATTTATTCCCTCATCTGTCACCCTTATTCTTACCCTAATCCATGAACACTTGCAGATTCATACCAGCTGCTATGACACTGTCTTGCACAGCTTCGCAATCACCACTTTTTCATTCAAAGAATTTACGTGCATATTTCTGCTTACCTACACTATATAAAACTAAGTTCTACCATATGAGCATTCACTCATTTGTGCATTCTCTCTTTTTTACACCCCCAAAAAACTTTTCTACCTAATGTATATTCTACCTTGTGATTTATGGTGTACAATCTTCCCTTGATGAATGGAAGGCGAATAAATAAATAAGTAGATAAACCCACAAAATTCAGCACTTGAAAATCAGTAGAAAGATCTTTATTGTTCAGTTCCACCACAAAAACACAAACCGATTTGTTTTGCAAATAGCATTGTCAATGTGAATCTATTTTACTAATTTTTACAGCCTTGCAATACAATACAAAACTCAATTAATGCAGGTTTCTTTTAATACAGTAGAGTAACATTGTGATAATTCTTAATAAAGAAATATTAAAACTATTGGAAATAAATTCATAAATCCAAAAACACAGAGTCAAGGAAAACATGATTTATAGACACATGTTAAATATATTTATATGGTAATAAAAATAATTATTCAGGTGCCATAATATACCACCATCTTATGGAAATTTATATTGTTGGCAAACTCCAATTCCAAAAACAAAAAAAATATTCAATCAGCCCAGGTATATAAGTAGAACTTAAAAATGATAATCTATTTTCTAATTTATCTAATGTTTCATATTTCTAACTAAGAAGTTTGATATTTTTCATTAATAAACAAATGCTCACCAGTTGCCCTACCAAATTCCAAAAATGTGAAAACAGCTATAGACCACCCCTGACTATGTTTATATAATGCACTATAGTCCCTTCTCTCATGCATCTTGTGTTACTTAATTACTGCAATTCCTTCCTCCTATTGTGTCGATGTTTGTCACAATGCTGAGTTCGGACATGCCAGAAAAATGAAAATGTATGAGAACAACAAATATCAGACATATTTCTTAACCTTTAAATTTGTTTTTTTTTCAGGGGGTAAAGACTCAATACCTTCTAAACTTATATATACAAAATCCAAGACTGCTATACCTCAAAGGAAAGGGAATATTCTGAGAAGTGGCAATCCCAGACTTAGTCCATATATGGCTAGATTTTCTGCCATTTGGTCTACCCATTATAAAACTCAGCATTCTGAGCCCTGACATTTGAAGTGGTTACCACTGGGTTTTGTTACTAGATAGGACTTTTTGAGTATAATGACGTCTTAGTAAAGATGGGAACAAAACAAAAGTTCCTCAGCAGATGCACACAAGACCTAACCCTCTCTAAAACATGTACTAATTAATTTGTATACCTTCCTTTGTCAAGGTATCATTGGAAACATGGGAATACTACCTAAGAAAGTTTCAGCACACTGGCTTAAGAATCCACAATGATGCTCAAGTTTTTAATAATGCACCTCAGCCAACAGCCCATACCTCAATAGCTGTAAGAATGTTTTAGCCTTGTTTACCCTTGTTTCTGTAACATAAGTGTAAGCTTTAGCTGTATTCTGAAATATTCAGCTTAACAAAATAATATTTAAGTCTTTGATGTACTGGTCCCAGGGGTAGGTGGGTACCAAATAAGGTAGAAACAGTAAAACAGAAGTCCTGTAACATATTCATACAAGACTCATCTAGAAAGGCTCTATACAAACAAAAAGTCTCTAGTTATCAAGGCATCATGGGAGATAAGCTAATTTCCCCTAAAACATGTCAACATACTTGTTCTAATATGCATAATGACACAAATAGCTTTTATTAAAGTTAAACAGATTTTAAAAAGGGCAGCTAAACTAGTTAGTTATGTGGCATTGAGGGATAACGTCCTGACTACACTGCAAGCAGTTTAAGTCTGTTTAGTGGTTCATATGCCTGCAGGACCTGTCTGGAGAGAAGCTGCTGCCAGGTCACCCATGCTGGATGGACGGAGCCTGTTCTGGCCTAACAAATGCTGACACATAACAAGAGCACTATGTGTTATACCCAGTGGAGCCTTAGCCTACCAATCATGTCCAGCCCAAGTGCATTGCACTGTAAGGTGGAGGGAAAATGGTGGAAGGAGACATGCTTCCTCTCAGAAGATAGCAATAGTGTAAGTCAGGGGAGCTGAGGGGAGGGTGTACCCAGTGGAAGAGGGTAGGCCACCTTGCAGGACCAGCAAGCTGCCCGTCTCTCTGCAACCTACCTCTTACTGGGGAGCAGAAGGCTGATAAGAATTTCTGGGCAGGAACAAATTGGCTGAAAGGCTCTCACTTATCCTGAGAATGCCAGACACCAGTCCCCCTCAGAATAAATGGGCCAGTTAGGGGCATGTAGAGAAGCCGTCGGGTGAGGCTAAAGGATAAGATGCTAATAAACCAGACTTGGCTTTTTCAAAGATGAAAGATAAACCTGTAGAATACAAGGTAAACAATGACATACAAGGTAAACAATGACATTTAGGTAAGTTAAATTGTATAAAGTTTCCTACATCTGTTTTCAGTATTTACAGGAAAACCTACTACTGCCAGAAGAGAGATATCTACAGGTCTAAACAGGGAGGGAAAAGTATGTCCCTTTCTCTGATGAATGTCCTTAGTGAAGCTTTGACTATCAGAGACACTATCATCAAGGTTGTTTTACTTTTGGATTTTAACCAAAAAGTAAATAAACCCCAGCAGACCAGTAAAGAGTTAAACTTGGCCATTTCAGATTCACATCAGTGCACTGAAGCCTACAGCATTATAATCCTCAATAATGAAATAATATAACAACTGCATAAGTCTGTAACAGTGCAGTTAGATCGAAAACAAAATTAACCATAAAGAAAGAAATACAATATATTTTTGCAAGGGCAACTTCTCCAGTACTTGGGTGAGGAGTTTGCCTCTTGCACCTGCTGACTTAAATACACATTTACATCACCACCGAGAAATACTAGAGAGCTCCTGCAGCAAAAGTCTGTCATGCACTCCTGTTATTGAAATGTGATCTGCAATTTGTAAAACAACATGAATAGAACTTCAGCAGCAGTTTGGTAAACCCCAATACCACTAAAACACAAAAACAAACTGAAACTATACTCTCACATAAACCAAATACTTTTAAAGAAAACTTAAAATCCTTCATTTAAAACTGTCATTTAGTTTAGTGATACTACAGAGGAGTTTGATAACGTGTCGTTGATTAAAGTACATACTCCCAGTATCTTAGAAAACAGTCAAGGCCTACTTTGCTGTCCCCAGCAAGACTTTTGCCAGCCTGAGAATCTATGCAGGCATTAATGTAGGTTCAGGTGCCAATATTAGATTACTGCAGCTTCACAGAAGAATATTTTAGTTCATACAGATTCATCATATAACTTTCATTAATCAGGCGCACTGTGTTCTATGCTGGCTATTTCATCATCTTCAAAAAATGGAAACTGTTCTTTCTTTTTATGTCATCCTCATTATAGAAACACTGATCTTGATGACCAGCAGTCATTGTCACATGGTTCCCAGCCCAGAAGATAAAGATACTGGAAAAATGTTTAATCTTTCTGGGGAAATTTAACAGAGATGGTTGCCACTGGAGAAATGATTCATCGCATAAAGCAATTCTTATACAAGAGAAGAAGTTGTTCACTTACATTGCTTCTTCATTATTGTAATTATTACGCCAATTAAAACCTCAGACTCCAGAAAACGTCTGGAAATCTAAAGGGTTCCACTTGAGATACAAGAATAGGAAGTTTACAGAAATTAAGGACACATGGAAATAAATGCATACATACATGAGATCCCTTCAGAAGATCAAAGTTTCAGAAAGTTGAACTTCTTATGGTCAACTTTACAAAACATCAAAGTTTTTGTATGGAGACTGCAGTACAATGGGGATCAGAAAATGTACCCTTTTCCCCACTGTAGTGTGATTTCGGAGTTGGTATATATAATATTCAAGGAGTGTGTGGGGTGGAGGGGGCTTGCCCTTGGCTTGATTTTTGTTGTTTTGTTCGGGTTTTTGGAAAGTCAATCATATGGTCTCAACCATATGAAGTTTTAACATTCATTCACATACATACAGAAAATCTCTACTCCCATTTCACTTGTATCCCCACAATACAAAGAGAGGTTAGCTGCTATTTCTATCCTAGTACTAGACAAAGAATCCAATGTAATGCAGAGATTTGGGCATTACAAGACTGTATCATTAGCCAGTAGAAAAAAATATATAAACTACTTTATAAACCAAATAATTATCAACAAAGGAAGACCACTCAGATAGAGGAACAGGACTTAAAACTAGCACAGAAACAAATAAAACAAAGCTCACGACTACCACGGTTGAATATAAACTGATTTAATTAAAAAAAAAAATGCAAAATGGTAAGCGCTTTCACAATACAAAAGATCGCTTCATCAGACAGCTATTTAAACAAATCATCTTACTTATATAACAACGATACTCTGACATCATTTCCTCCTAAGAGCAAATAACATACCAAAACATTAAAAATGAAAAAAAAAAACTTGAATAAATAAAAACTGAGGAAAGTGTCTTTCTGAAAGTTTGCAGATGATAATGTAATTTCATTAGTTCCATCTGGAATACATTTTTCTGAAACCTTATCTAAAATGAAAGAAATTTTCAGTGGGACCAGCATGATATTCCTATTGCCTAGCCACTATATTGTGATTTGTCACAACTGGATGTGCTCCACAGCAAGTAAGATGAGGTCTCATAGCCTCAAAGCACATCATTCTCCATCTGCAGCTGTCCCTCCTGTTTTAACTGCTTTGAGGAATGTTTTTTAGACAGCATGTACTTCACCTGACAGTCAACCTCCTGCCCCTAGAAAATCTATATAGGGTACCTCAGACTCACAAATATTTATCTTGTAACCCCAAAGCAGACCCTGCAGTGATTTATTTATCCAAAACTGTTTCTGCTAGACAAATGGTTAATGAAAATTCCTTTCTTTCCGACAGGGATGGGAAAGCTTTTGACAAATTTGGGAAGAAGGTTTATTCAACTTTAGCATTCAGAATTTTAAACTGTTAGGCTTCCATGTTTAAGTTTTTACCTCTGTCTTTTGAGAACATGAAAAAGTTAACTAGCAACTTTCTCTCTTATGAGGTGACAGATTCTTTGAATGTCTGTTTTGTACCTACTTCTCATGTAATTAAACACACCTTAAAGTATTCTGTCACCAGTGCTGCTGCTTCTGGATCAGGCATGAGATTTGTTTAGTTGCATTCTCAACATCTCCCTGAAGTTGTTAAAACTGAAATTTAAAATGCCCCCCTAGACAAAGAAGTTCTGTTTTCCCTTCTTCTCCTGAGGTGTTTAAGACATTTGATGAGAGGGGAACGTTGATTCAAGGTGTTAACCAAATCTTCTAACCTTCCTATTTTAAGACAAATAAGAACTTTCCTTCCACCTCAGGTCTCTTTCCCAAAAAACAATTCAAGAATTAAGGTGCCAATGAATGAATTTAAAAACCAGTAGAAAGGAGACTCCAAAAAGAAAGTGAAAGCCTCTCAAATCAAGGATCTCTGAGGTATCATTAAATATTTTCATGTAAAGTCTAACCAGATCATAGACCATAGATCTGTCTAGACTCAGCATTAGCATCCTTTGCCTTTTCAGATCCTTATATTGGGTTATGTAAGGAGGGAGGTTCTTTGGTGGGTAGACCAGTTCTCTCAGAATACAGGTCTCCCATTCTCAATTCTGCCTTCTGTTTAGTCTGTCACAACAGATAATTCAGACCTGGCATAGGGAGAGTTTTCCACAAATAAATGACAAAGAGATGATAGCATGATGGCAGCAATAAATGCCTTATAAACCTCAAATCTTTTGGGATATCCATAAGATGTGTAGGTTTTCACAGATAGCACCTCCGTGATATGGTACCTAAAGAGGGAGGTACCATATCTTACATCTTTTTGTAGATTTGCTATGAGGTAGCAAATTAACTCACTTTGACTCTTCGGGCCTCATATGTTCTGCAAGAGCAAAACATCCTACCAGAGAATGACCAGGACAAACCCTTACAAATGGAAACTTCACCCTGAGGTCTTCTAAGAATTGATCCAGCTGTGAGGAATATCTGAAGTAGCTCTATTTGCCTCCTCTCAAAACAGACAACTAAAGAATTTCTGCTGCAAGATTCCTTGGAAATGGGCTTAGAAGATGGATGTCTTTTCACTCTCAGGGAAGAGGATGTTTCTCTATACTTTTCCACCCTTTCCACTGATATCCAGGGGTCGTCTAAAGATCTGGAAGGACTCTCCACAGATTTTGATGGTGACTCCCTTTTTGCCCAGGTAGCAGTGGTTCTCCCTTCTTTTGAAACTGGCCAAGGACAAGGGTATTATCACAGGCTCCCCATAGACTGGATTTATTCACAAAAGACAGTGGTTGTTTGATGCACTCACAGTCTGGAGACTCTTCAGGTGACTGCCTCAGAAAAGAATTTTTTAGCACGTTTCTTTCTCTGAGGACATGCATCAGGTATTTGAGGAGGCTAAAAAAATGATTACTATGAAATCACATATGTATAAGTGGAAAGGATTTTCTAGTTGGTGCCCTTCTAAGAACCAGGACCCTTTTAAGGTCCAGCTGCCTTTAGTTATTGATTATTTGTGTGAGTTACTATCCTATGGCCTTTCTTATTCCTCTGTCAAGGTTAATTTTTCAGCCATTTCTGCTTCCCTGCTCTTGGGTCCCTCCCTGTCTATGCATATCTGTCTTTATGATCTTATCTTTTTCCTTAAAAAGCTTCTTCGTTTTGAACCATGTCTACTTGTCTGAGGCTCTTAACATAGGAGAATGTTTTATTCACTGCTCTGACTTCTGCTGGAAGAATATTGAGTTACAAACTCTTTTGCTGAATCAGCCCTTTCATATTTTCCACAAGGACAGGGTTTCTTTGACAATTAATTCTTCTTTTATGCCTAAAGTGTTCTCAAGAATTTACTTTGAGCCAGTCTATTAATTTACCTGACTTTTTTCCAGATCCCTAAAACAAGGGAGAGAAAAAATTTCATACTCTGGATGCCTACAGGCAGCTCAGATGCTACTAAAACAAAACTCAGTCCTTTAGGAAAGCTCATCAGCTGTTTGTCTCCATTGAGGGTAATTTAAAAGGATCAGTGTCAAAGAGGACAATTACTACATGGTTGGCTTATGCTATTTCTTTTTGCTATTCTCACCATAACAAACCATTTCTGGGCAGGGTTATGGCCCACTCCACTAGGGCTTTGCCTTTTTCAATGTCTTTCTGGAAAGGGGTGGACTCTGGAATTATTCCAAAGGCAGAAACGTTGTCCTCTGTGCATACTTTTAAAAAGCATTACCAATTGATTCCTTTTCCAGGACCAGATCAGGCTTCGCTAAGACCATTCTCCAGGTGCTCTTAGATTCTTAATTTCTTACTCCTCTGCCCTATTTTTTTTTTTTTTTTTTTTTTGTGGAATGTTTTTAAACAAGAAACATCTTTATTAAATTATCACTTATGCCATAGGCAATCACACATTTACATAAATGAAAACAAACCATTATGACACATTTTACAAACCATTACATCACTAAAAATCTATCTAGTCATTGTCAGTCAAACATCATATAGTTCATTCAAATCCTGCCTTCCTTTGAACCTCATTTGTCCAAAATGTTATTCTGCACAAATTGTTCCCACAATTCCCATTTTTTCTATGTAATTTTCTCTTATTCTTTCCTAAAGATCCCAATTCCAGTTGTTTTATCACTGGTGCCATATTCACTATTTCTAGTATGGTTGGTTTAGACTTTGATTTCCTTTTTCTAGTAATTGTCTTTTTTGGCAGCCACTATAATTAGGCTCAGTAAAGCCTTACTATGTCTAAGCAGTTCTGATTCTGTATCATTGCACAAAAAGATAATTTCCTAAGTTATACTAGTTTGTTCACGAGTATTTCTGATAGAGTAGTCTGGACGGAATTTTTAAAGTCTGGCAACTCATTATACTCCCAAAAATATGTTCCCATTTACCTCTTTTGTCCCCCTCACACCTCCAACATTTGTTATCTAGCTGAGAAAAAATTCTTTAGAGTCTACTTGAGGTATAAAAATACTTATAAAAATACTTTGAAGCAAAGATTCTAAATCTTCTTGATTTTGCATATTTGGAATACATTTATGTATTTAAATATATATATATATATTTATATATATATATATATATATATATATATATATATATATATATATATATATATATGGGTCTGCTTTTGTTTGTCGAAAGCTCATTATTTCGACAAAAAAAAGTCCAACCCCATGTATGCAAAAGTGCACTTTTGTGAAAACTGGTTCACCGAACCAATAAAATAAAAAAAAAGTAACACACTACAAAGACAGTGTAAAGGCTACTTTATATATACTAACTCCGAGATCCCACTGTAGTGGGAAAAAGAGGTATATTCCCTTATCCCCACTGTAGTGTGCTTTGGTGCTGCAGTGTTTCTTTTTTTTTATATTACCTGTTCAGTGAGCTGATATTCGTGAAAGTGCACTTTTGTTTAAGTGCACTTTCGCGCAAATGGGGTCGAACTTTTGTTTGTTGAAATAATGAGCTTTCGTCAAACAAAAGTAGACCCATATATATATATATATATATATATATATATATATATATATATAAATAAAATTATATACATTCCCCCATTGTTTCTTTGAGAATTGATTATCCAGTCTCTCTTCCCAATCCTTTCTAACCTCCTCTGATGGATTAAATACAGAAGCAAATCAGGATGAAGAAAATGGCACTTGAACAGCAAAGCAATAGATTTAATGAATGTAAAGCACTTTTCGTTTGTGTGGCATCCACAAACTTCTTCAGACAAATAATGACAGATAGCATACACCTTATAAGCACAAGAAAGCATCAGCTCAATAAAACAATCAATCAATAAAGTAGTAGAAGTAATAATAACAACAATACTACAGAACCATCTACGGTACATACTATTATATATTATACCTCCTACTTAAAAATACAACTAACTATGACCTAATAACAATAAAATTAAGAGAGTTAAAGTATTAAAAAAGTTAAAGTATTAAAACAACAATACTTAAAAATAAAATAAAGTAATATAATTTCAGGCAAATTCATCTTAGGTTCATAGGTTCATACTAGGCTATCTGCCCTAGGGCATTTATAAGCCTAGCCAGAGTGTGTTTGGCTTTCGCCACCCATTTTAAATGAATTTTGCTATGTCCTTTTTCGAGGTTAGTATACTGTGCCTCTGTCTAACAGTGACACAGAAGTGATACCCAGGGTAAACCTACTATCTCCCATCCACTCATCAAGATTCCTCTTGAGGAGAGTCAATGAGGGACTCTGCCTAACCTGCACTGGGATTTTATTCCAGAGTGAAGGGAGCCTCTGAGTTATGAATCTCTCTCTCCAACATGTCCTATTTATTTCAGTGCTGAGGTTCAAGTCTCTCGAGCGCTTAGCTCGATGGGATTTCGATTTTCTGAGGTGCAGCATGTCCATTAATTCCGGGTTGGACATGGCTTTATACATCAGGCACAGATCTCCTCTGAGCAGGCAGTATGCCACTGAGTAGAGCTGGAGTTTCTTTAACCGGGCAGCATATGGCATGTGTTTGAGCCCTTTGATCCTCTTGGTGAGGTACTTTTGGGGTCTTTCCAGTTGCTGCAGGTGTCTGGTAAGGTACATCTCAAAAGGGGCATTGTACTCAATTATGGGCCTGATGAGGGATGAGTAAAGAGGCACGATGACCTCCCCTGATCTAGATGTGAATCCCTTCATGATTAGGTGGGCTATATAAAATGTTTTTCTAACCACTTTGGCCACGTGGTTGTCAAATGAGAGATTGCTATCAGCTTGGGTCCCTAATTACTTCTTCCGTACTTAATGGATTACCACCTATGTGGTAATTTGTGGGCACTTTGTTTTTGCCAAAGGGGATGACTATACACTTTTTGGCGTTTAGCTTGAGGCCACGGCTCTGGCACCAGTTGTCTATTTCTATGAGGCCCTTTTGTAGGATGCTTGTGTCGGCTGGAGAGTCTATTATGGTGCCCAGTTTGCAGTCATCTGCGAACTTGGTCAGCCACAGCCCTTCCGTGTGAGCCTGTATCTCCAAGAAATATATACCGAACAAGAGAGGTCCCAGGACTGAGCCTTGTGGGACACCACTTGTAACTGTTTTGGAGTCTGACATGGCTCCAGCAATTCTAACCATGTGAGTTCTGTCCTTGAGCCAGTTTGCAACTCATCTAGTGACATAGGGGTTTATATTTAAGCTGGTGAGCTTATCTATAATGTCCGAGTGGGGTATTGTATCGAAGGCTTTTGCAAGGTCCAGGTAGGCTGTGTGGACCACCTTCTCCTCGTCAATGGCCTTGGTGACTGTTTTAAAGAAATCAACCAGGTTTAAGAGGCAGGATCTGCCCTTAACAAAGCCAAACTGGGTAGGATCCAGTGTCTGTAGGTACCGAATATCTTTATTTATGAGGTCCATGATGATCCTTTCCATAGCTTTGCAGACCAAGCTAGTCAAGCTTATGGGGCGATAGTTTCCAGGATCCGTTGAGGCACCACCTTTGTGGAGAGGGACCACTGTTGCTGTACACCACTCTTTGGGTAGATATCCTGTAGTAAGACTGAGATTGAACAGTAGTTTTATGTTTGAGTTTAGTTCTTCTTGGAGTTCATGTAGGATGCAGCCTGGGACACTGTCTGGTCCCATTGATGCTGTGTTTTTTGCTTTGGAGAGGGCGGCTCTTACCTGAGCATCTGAGATGTCAGGGGGGCAGCACTCTGCTGGGATAGATATTTGCCCTTTTGGTGGGGAAGGGGGGGAGAAGTTTGCGCTGAACCTGTCAGCTAGGATGTTGGCAATGTCTGTGGGTTCGGTGTATTTTTTGTCATTTTGGACTAATTCTGAGCATATCTGGGAATTCCCACCCAGGTTCCTAACATAACTAAAGAAAGCCTTGTGATTATCCTTAGTGTCCTGTGCAATTTTTCTCTCGAAGCTGGCCTTAGACGATTTTATGAGTGCCCATAGTTTTTTGCTAATACTGATCAGAGATGCCTTCCATTTTTGGGATTTTGCTCTGTCATGTAGTAGCTTCCTCCTTCTATTGTATAGTTTGTTTATGGCTGGGGTCCACCAGACAGGATGCCTAACTTTGGAGGATTGGGTCTTGGTTTTATTTGGGATTGCATGATCCATGCATTCCTGAAGGTGTTCATAGAAAGCGTTTATAAAGGATTCTGCGGTCTGGGCCATATTTTCCAGAGGCCCGGGGGCTTTGAAGGATTCCACCTTGGTTTTGAGGAGTCTGAAATTTCCTTTAGAGAAGTTTTTCAATGTGGTTTTCTGGGCAGGGGCTGGGGTCGGGATGTAAATATCTAGTGAGATTAGTTTATGGTCTGATCTTACCAGTGAGGGATACACTTCTGGTCTAGAGCATAGAGTCCCCATGTTGGTGATGATCAGGTCCAGTATGTTTTCCCCTCTTGTGGGAGTGGTAACAAGTTGTTCCATAGCATTTGAGTTTATAAATTCTAGGAACCTTTGGGCTAGGGTGTTGGAGCTAGAGTAATGCTCCCAGTCTATGTTAGGGTAGTTGAAGTTGCCCAATATAATGGTGTTTGGAGAGACCTTCATATTTTCCAGTGTTCTCGGGAAGGCCGAGTGGGGTTCCTGGGTTTGGGAGGGTGGTCTGTAGCAGGCTATAAACTGGAAGGCAGTTTTACCCACTGTTAGTTGCACATGGATAGTCTCTGATGCTTCGTGCTGTGCCACCAACCTGGAGGTGCGGGTATCTTTGACGAATATTGATAATGCCCCTCCTTTTGTGGTTCGGTCCAAGTTTTGGGGCCGAAAAACATGGTATGAAGTATAACCTGGTAGTGCTGGGGTGCTCTCAGGAGCCTTGAACCAGGTTTCTGTTACTGCACAGATATCGATGTTCTCCATGCTAAAGAGAGTTTTGAGTGTGTGCATCTTGAGGTTTAGACTTCTGGCATTGAGTAGCATTACTCTTAATTTCTTATCCCTTGTGATACCTATGGAGGTGGGTTTTTCTTTTGAGCCTTGCCTAAAAAAGGCACTATGGGGGTAGCAAGAGCCTTTGCCAATATCCGAAAGCCCAGGGGTGACAGGTGCAAGCCGTCCCTAGCGAAGCATCGTGGCTTGTCGAGCATGTCATCCCAGGCTGACAGGCATTGGATCCCCTTTGAATGACACCACTACTTAAGCCAATTGTTGATATTGATCATCTTGTCTTCATATTGTGGCATCATTCTTGGTGAGGGTAAGTTGCTACTCAAGGTCAGGGTCATACCGGCCTGGGCTACATGCTCAGAGAGCTCCTCTATGTCTCTTTTCATGTAGTCCAGGGAGGTACGTCTCAGGTCATTCACACCAGCATGGACAAAGACTGAGTCATATTTATACTTGCCTTGGAGTGACCTGAGTGCTTGTGTTATGTGGCAGATCCTAGCACCCGACAGGCAGCTCACCATGACCTTCTCCTTGTTCAGCCTGGTGAGCAGGACGTCAGTGTGCCTGACAATAGAGTCACCTATTACAAGTGTATCAGGTGTGTTGTTTAGCCTTAAGGGCTGTGACTGTTCGGCACACTGGCTTTGTGAGTTATGTGTTGCACGTGTTTTGTTTTGGGGTAGCAGTTGCTTGGGTGTCTGCTTTGGAGGTCTCTGCTGCTTAGGCAGATTTTTATTTAGAGCCTCCAAGTATGTTTTTGTGTGTTTATGTGTTTGGTTTGCTGTCGTGGTAGGTCTATGTGAGACTGGAATTGTAGTGAGTGTGGTTTCCTTCTCCTCCTGACTGGTTACGCCAGTACTGAGTTGAGAGAGCTTAGCCTCCAGTTTGGCTATATGGTTGCATCTCTCACATGTGTTGGAATTTGTTGGGAGGAGGAGACGGTTGTCTGTGTACATGAGGCAGTTGTAACATTGCCTCAAGATTCC
Source organism: Protopterus annectens (assembly GCF_019279795.1). NCBI lineage: Eukaryota > Metazoa > Chordata > Ceratodontiformes > Protopteridae > Protopterus > Protopterus annectens. Next base: position 234,851,126 of record NC_056726.1, on the reverse strand, counting down.
CAGATTCACCAGCTGGACAGGAGAGGAGATTGACAACTGACCTTTGGACATGCTAGAATAGTATTGGGAATTCCTTAATAATTGAAAAAAAGGGCCAATGGGGAACAAAGTATGCAAGGGGAGTTTGTGAGGGTGTAGTGCTTTTAATTTTTTAGTGCTGACTTATATAATTGCTTTAGTGAGCAAGTGCCAGGCTTTAGAGTGGGAATACGGTGTTTATTATGAGAAGTAGATCAGTTCTAAGGGAAAAAGTGAAGAGCAGACTTTGTGGAGCCGAGAATGGTTTAAACCCAATTAAGAGGCGCTGCCCAATGCTGTGCTATGTGCAAAATCGCGCAAAGCCACGCTAAAGCAGGTTTTATACAGGGGGACTTGAAAGTGCTAGAAATTGACCCAAAACGGCCAATTTTACTAAACATTTAATCTTCAAAATACTGCTAATAGAGCAGTTTTCATTTAAACCAGGGACATTGTATGCATTCAGTCTAATCTGCCAGATAAGTTCAAACTCTTCCAATTTTAAGCCAGTTGGACTCCCCCCCCCCTTTTTTATTCTGAGTAACCTGGTCTATCACCATAAATTTAAAGGTATGGTCTGGGTAACAGAAAACATGTTTCGCCAGAGCATTGTCATGTTTATTTTTTCTAATAGCATAGATGTGTTCGTACATACGGTCACGGAGATGTCTCTCCGTCTTACCAATATAAAATGCTAAACAGCTCTGGCATTGGGCTAAGTAAATGATCATTTTAGAGTTACAATTGACTCTATGCTTCAAGCTATAAATATGACCTTCTAGCTTGAACCTGTTAGATTCCGTGACATATTTGCAGTAATTGCAAGATTGACATTTGTACATACTTACAGATCTACTCAGACCCTGCTTCTGTTGTTCAAAAAATACTTTCAGGTTTTTAGCTTTTCTATAAATCACTTTTGGTTGATCACCAAATCTCTGACAAACACTAAGGTCACTCCTAAAGGTTACCCAGTTTTTACATAAAATCTCAAAGCAATCTTTGCTATTAATGCTGTAAGTTGTAATAAACATGGGCCCTTGAAAGTGCGACTCCAAGAAAGCAATACAACCTTGAGACAATAGTATGTCTGGCCTATCATTGTGTTGATGTTGCATGTGTACCCCATCAAGAATAGGTTTATAAACATGTCGAAGACGTTTATGCGAGACCTCCTCTGATGGATTCTTATAGTTATCATGCAATATTTTATATGCTCTGCTAATTAACAGCAGATTCTGTTCTACATTCTACTAAAATCTCTAACATTGCTGGTCTATGCTTATAATCCATTTATTTCTTTCTGTTTGCCTATACTCTATCAATCCTTCATAGGGAAAGCAATCTTTAGCCTGCAATTCAAATAAATTCCTGGCCTCATCCCGTTGTATTCCTTTTCCTCTCTAATTATTTGCTTTCAATTCCTTGTTTCCTTTGCCACTTTTCTCCAATAAATTCTCACTCTCTCTTGCCTAATGTCTGCATCCCTAACTGTAGTCATCCATATCATCAGACTCTCCTTTCTCCATCCCCCTGTTGGCTTAGTTCTTAGAATACTTTTTGCTACTTTATGTATATAATTTTCTGTATCTTCATTGTTATTCTCCTTAAAGATTTGCATCCAAAATCCCAGTCTCTCCTTGTACTTGAGCTTCCCCCGTTTCATCATCATCCCTTTCCACTATGAATTATCGCTTTCTGCTTGTGCTGTGTATAGGAGCCTTAACTGGGTAGCACTGAAATACCCCTTCAAATCACGCAATCCCAAACCACCTTGTTCTATTGAAAGAATCAGATTATCCCAGTTGACTCATGTTGACTTCCTCTCCCAGATAAAATCCTTCAGCTCTTTACTGATTGCTATCCACAACTTCTCCTCTGGTTAAAAAAAATATGCCTGACCTATGTATAAAACTAAAGGTACTAAAAGCATTTTGACTGATTATATCTTGCCGTCCATATCCATAAAACAGAGCTTCCAATTTCTTAGTTTTTCTATTATCTTTTTTTAGTTTCTTCCCACATATCCTTAGCTGCCACAACAAAATCCTTCTTAATCCATACTCCTAAGTACTTCATTTTGTCATGTCCCCATAAATGTGGTTATTGATGAACCAATTTGTGTGTGGGTGTATAGTTTACAGCTATTGCCTTTATTTTATCTTCATAAATTTTGTATCCTGAAAAACTTGAAACTGTCTCAGAATGTTCCACAACACTGAAATGTCTTTTTATGGTTTTGTAAGATATAAAATAATATCATCTGCAAATAAAGCCAGCTTTTTTTGACTACCATACCAATTATATCCTTGAATTTCTGAGGCTCTTATTTTGTTTGCCAGTGGTTCTAAATATAACACAAATAACAAAGGGAAAGAAGACACCCTTGCCTGGTTTGTCTGCTCAAACAGAACTCATCAGAAAAGAACCCGCCCACTTTAATTTTCACCTCTGATCCTTCATATATCCTCTTAATCAACCTTATGCTTTTATCAGGGATTATAAATGTTTCTAATGCCCTGCTCATAAAATCCCAGCTTACTTTGTAGAATGCTTTATCTGCATCAAGACCCACTAACAACAGTGGTATTTTCTTACATTTTGCTTCCCTCTGGATCATCATTGTTCTGTTAATATTGTCAAATGTTTGTCTCCATCCACAAAACCACATTGATCCATATCTATCAATTTTGGCATCACCTATGCCATTTTTTAACCATTATAGACATGGACACTTTATAATCATGGTTTAGAATTGAAATGGGCCTATATGAAGTTGGATCTGATGGGTCTTTGCCATCTTTAGGTATTACAGCCACCACCACTTTCTTTCAGGTTGTTGGTGATTTTCCTTCTTTTAAAATACTGTTAAAACTTTCCATATCTTTATCAGTTCTTTCTAGCTTACAGACTTCCACAGGAATACCATCTATACCTGGGGACTTTCCTGTAGATTGGTTATACATCACCATTTTTATCTCATCTCCTCCAATCCTGTTAGTAATTGAGCCTCATCTACCTCTAACCTTGGCTTATTTAATTCTTCCATAAACATTTCCATTTGTAGCTTTTCTTGATTTCCATATTTTTCTACTTTATACAGATTTTCATGAAATTTACAGAGTATTTTTGTACCTCTACAGGATTTTTGGTTAATTTCCTTATTATAGGCTCCCTAAGCTTGGTGGTAACCCTTTCTACTGTCTGTTCCTGAGTTGTTGTGCTATAGGTTTTTGTGCTCTGGAGTTATTATCAAAAAAAAAAAAAAAACAGTTGCTTAACAGCAGTCTTTCTAAACTCACGCATCAAGGTAAACCCTTATTTTCTGTTTAGCACCCTCTTCTTTTTCTATGAGATTCCCCCTATTCTGCAATACTTTATCCTTTGTCACTCCCTCTAAAGAATTCTTGTTTCTTAACCACATCTCTCTTTCTTTTATTTTGACCCTATTTTTAAGCTCCACTTTAATTTTATCCCTCTCTTTAGCTATATATATTTAGAAGAAATTTCTGTCTTCCCTAATAACTCCCAGGTAATTTCCATCCCCATTCCTTAAATTCCTTTCTTTACAACAGCTAGGTGATAAAGCGCCAGTATCTCATTTTTATTTCATTACCTTGCATTTTTATTTTAGTTATTATTGGAGCATGATCTGAAATGGTTATTGGATGTATATCAAAACTTTCAATTAAATGCACATGTTCCTCTGAAATATACATTCTGTGTAGCCTAACCTAGTTTTTGTACCTTGGGAATAATATGTAAATTCTCTCCAAACTCCTACTACTGAATTCACATATTTTCATAGATTTCTTCAAAAACCTACCCTCTTTTGTTACATTTTCCCTTCTGGGACCCAGATACATCCTCACTGCTGCAAATCAATTTCTAGTCCCCACCTATATGTAATATCCCCTGATGAAAGCTGATTATTTCTCCCAGAATTTTCTTAAGCTCCATAATAGCAGTTTTAGGTAGAATATAAATACATGCCAGGGTAATCCTCTTCCCTTGCCAGTAGCCCCTTAGTATTACAAATCTACCATTATTACCACTTCTATCACTATTGGAGCTCCTCCCATTTTCCTTTGTCCCAGATATTCCAATGAATAACCAACTTGAAATTCTTACTTCATCAAATTCACATGCTCACTTCTTTCCAAATGTGTTTCCTGTAGCATAGCTAGTTGCACTCTACATTTTTAATATAGTTCACTGCTCTTGATTTTTGCTATATATATATATGAAACCATTTACATTTAAAGATAATACAGAAAGTGCTTCATTATGCTAAGAAGGCATTATTGCAACATGTTATGTGTAACAGTTGTTTTTAAATGTCTAGTTCCACCTTTTATGTTACATACATGCACTAATGTTGGCCAGTTGATCTTTTATACAGTTGTTTCTTGGCATACCCAGTTGAGCTGTGCCATACCTTACTTTTTTTTTGTTTTAGTGAAAACCCTCAAAAAAACACATACTCCCTCAGAACATCCCTAAAACCTATTTACTTAAAACTAAAACACAAAACTATGTACATTCTCAAATACTGAAGTTTACCTCCTAATATGAACAATTGTCCCAGACTGACAGCCACACTCACTGACTTGGATTAACCTAAAAGGAAAGTCATCCATGCCAAAATGTACATCCTGTGCTTCTCCTAAGAGCTGTCTGTTTTTGTCTTATCTTTACTTCTCTTCCAGATTAGAAAAACACTTGAATGCTTTCAGAAAACATTACCTCCTAGCCATTGAAAGAAAAAGTAATTTGTTTTTATTGCCCCTTATCAGATTGCCTCCGTAGAGACATGAGAACCAGATACACAGTTGCCGTTACAAGCACTCATTCATTTGCTAGAGGAATATTTATTATACTGTTTTTTTATTTTTTGCTTCTCCTTAAAACTTGTTTCTAGATCAAGCCAAAGGCCTTAGTCCAGTCATTCCTCGATGCAAGAGAAAGAAAAAGCACTTCTGAATTGGTGTCTCCTTTCATCTGGTGCCTCCAAATGCCCCTTTTTTCGGATTTAGTGGTTGCTGATGGTTGAAGTCTTTGGACATTTTGTTCCTTTTGTTTCTTCTTCAATACATGCTTTTAATTGGAGATTCCGGTGTGGGGCCTTTGACGGACTCCATTTATGCCTCCTGGTGGTAGATCTCTGGCTGAGAGAAAGCACAGAATGGCATATGCATTGACATTTTCCTTTATACTTGTGTGAGAATTCAAGGTAAAGATTTGATTGGTGGATAGGTTACATCATAGTTTAGAACATCTACCTTCCAGGTGCCTGCATAGCTGGTAAGGATATGAAAAGAAAATCAAGGGCAAGGCGGTTCTACGTCCAATGGAGGAAAGGAAAGAAAGAGACAACTAAGAACCAGACTGATAACATGCAGAAAATAAGGGGCCCATATCTGCAGAGTATGAAGTTGGACAAAGAGGTATAAGAGCAACTGAAGACCACTAGGGTGCAAGTTTATAGCTACGTGGACAAAAAAAGCCTTTCACAGAGTGGTTTATGAAGGAGTATATTTCACCCCCTCCTTCAGAGCTGTTAAGTACCCAGCAGTGAAGCTTTAGACTATCCTCATTTATTCTGTGGATCAGTCTAATGCTGTCTGTCCTGTCATTTCAGAATTAGTGGTTCAGAAAGCCATTGAAGGAATGATGTCCAACAACACCAGGACCTAGTGGTATCCCAGTGTCTTTCTTAGAAATACAAGTAAAAGTCTCCATATTGTGTTGACTGTGTTGCTTCAAAACTTCTGTTATCGGTCTTTGTAACACAACGTTGTGAAGCAGCTATTTTAATTCCAATTGCTAATGGAGATAAAATAAATGGCCTATTATTTGCCTGACGAGTATTTTGGGTAAGGTATTTGAAAAGAGAATCCTGAAGTTATTTGCAGATAATGTTTTTGAAGTACTGGATGTTAATTAGCATGACTTTACTGCTAGGTGTTCATGTTTATTCAATCCACTATAATTTTATACCTGAGCAATTAATGCAAATCAACCCTTAGACCTCTCTCTGGATTATAAACTGGATCAGTAACCACTCATTTCTAGTTAAAACACCCTTCATCACCTTTCTTATAGCTCCTTTTAAAGCACTAAATCATTTAACCTGTTTATCCCCTTCTAATACTTCACTTTATTGTAGTACTTAAACTACTGTTCCTACCTCTGATTAACACAGCCAAATTACTATTCACTGCTACTTCTCTGTTAACACTTTGCTTATCCTGTCTAATATCTCAGTCTAATCTATTTCTTAAATTACTCCTACATATCTTATACACCACTCTACTGTCTGTAATTTTTCAATACATTACTTGCATACTAACGTTTCTGAATATCAATACCAATGTTATTATACTGATTATTATGTTATTTATTCATCAAAACTGTATTATAACATTTGTTGCTATAAATGTTGATTACATTAAATGCGATACATTGGAGCTGTTCTCTTTAGGCCTGCAATGAAAAAGGGCACCTGTGCTCAGTCAGACTTTCCTGGTAAACAAATGTCAATAAATAAATAAAATTGCAAACTATCTTTTTCTGCTCCGAGAGACATTTACTCGGGTATACCACAATGGTCTGTCTTAGGGCCATTTTTATTTAACCTATTTATGTTACAATTGTCTGCTACGAAACCTGTAATATTTTTGACTGGAACATACTGAACTGCCATAATTGATCTCATTAAACTCTATAAAAAATCTAAAATATATTTCTTTGTAGATTCATATGTAGGTTATCTTTTTAAGGTACAACTCTTATTTGTTTCATTTCAGTAATTTAAGGGCTAGTGTTCAGCATTTCTAACTAATATAAAACAGACCATGAATTTAGCTATATGACTCAGTTTCTATTTGGCCAAAATAATATAACTTTTAAATTCACATTTTTTAAATAATTGCTGAATAAATTATTCTCTGAGATTTTGCTTAATGAGTGAGTACAGCAAGGGAAAACTACATGGCGTTTTATATACTGCTAATACTCTAAGGGAATTGCCAGATGTTGCTAGCATCCTGATTTATAAAAGAATGTATATGACAAAGAGCAGAGCAAGTTATTCCACATGAAGCTATAATTAGAATAGATGTTACTAATACTTATTGCATCTCACATTTATTGGGGTGAGGATGTATTAGGAAATAGTGCCTCAGAGAGGTGCCTGGTGTTCTTTATTACCTCAAAAAGATAGAAGATTGAAAATAACTGACATTACAGTGGGAGGCACTTCTGATATGAATACATTTTATCTCAGATTACATGATGTGGTATGGACAAAGGCAGAATTAATGACTAAGACATGCACTTTAAATAAATATAACACACAGAAGAATGCAATAATATGCAGAACATGTAGAAGGGATGTATGCGTCAAATAAAAGTTATGAATTCTCAGAAGTTTACACTACCCATGATACACATGCCAAACCCATATTAACATGAAATAATGTGACATAAATTGCAGCGGCACAGTGGTCAGTGTTGTCACCTCACAGCAAGAGGTTCCCTGTTTCAATTCTCAGCTGGGGTGCCTTCTGTGTGGAGTCTGTATGTCCTAACTTCACTGTGTTTGTATGGGTTTTCTCCAGGTGCACGTGTTTCCTCCCACATTCCAAAGACGTAGTAAGTGGATTGAACACTCTAAATTGGCCATAGGTGTGAGTGCGTATGTGAGTGTATGGTGTGGAAGAACAACCATGGCAGGGCCAAACCACCTGGAGGTGTAAACCTTGGTTCTAGATGATTATCACTGGAGAAGAGGCACCCTGACCCTAAGTGCAAAAAAAAGGGGCTGTGGGTAGATGAATCATATTGCACATACAACCCAAACTGCTGAGCATTATAATGAGGAAGATACAGACTACGATGTTAAAATGATAAAGGACATTGAACAGAAAGAGATGCTGTGTGAACAAGTAAACAAAAAAATATGTTTTGTTAGCAAATTTATAATCATATGAGAGGGAAAATTTCATATTTTAAATATCCACAATCAGTACTCTATCCATTGGTAGGAACATAATAAATATAATAAGTGGAAGAGTAGTATGAGGCACCAAATCTGTACCCCTTATTAACATGGGATTGAAAACAGACACATAATAGGAAGAAATAAGAGTATAAGATGAAATACCCAAGCATGAACCCATACTGCATAATGGAAGAAACAGAGAACAAACAGTGGAATTAGGCAGTGGGTCAACATGTAATGAATATGATTATATTATGAACTTTATAAGGACCATAGAGTGTTGTTGCCTCACAGCACTTGTTCCTCCAGTTCAGTTCTCAGTGATTCGTTGTCTGTGTCGAGTCTACATGTCCTCCTTGTGTTTGTGTGGTGAATCAATAAATTGCCCTTAGGTGTGTGTGTGTGTGTGGGTGTGTGTGTGTGTGTGTGTGTGTGTGTGTGCACACTCATGCACTTGCCCATGTGCATCCTGCAGTGGACTGGCAGTTCATCCAGGATTAGTTTCTCTGCATTGTGACTACTGAAATAGGCAAGGCTCACCTCTTCTACTACTCTGACATGACGACACCAGAAATAGCGTTTTGTTCAACCAGAACGATAAACAAAGTGTGCAAAACACAACTGCCACTCGCCAACTTTAAACAGCAAAGTGTGTATTCAGACTGCTAAAAATTCACTAAAGTCGCTGAAATCATGCGAAAAAGTTTTAATGTTGAACAAATATAAAGTAGTTTAAAGTAGTTAAGCGCTTTCACTCGTCTAAGCGAGCTTCATCAGAACAAACAGATTGTACTCATTCTGCATCATTTAAATATACTTGTCTTGGCACCAAATTTAAATAATCTTAAAGCTACAACAGACAATTATTACCTTCATTCGTACAATAATAACAAATAACCCTAATAAAAATTGTTAAAATGAAATACTGTTGCGCAGTATTATTCCTAAAATATTCATATAAACAAATAAAATTGCTGCTAATATTAAATACAGGAAAAAAACTATTAAAATTAGCTCTTCAGCATTAAAATAGGTTTAACTGATATATAATCATTAATTCCTGGTGATGTCATAGCGTCTGTAAAAAGTTGCCACCAATATTCTTTGTATGCTAATACATTTTTTGTATTGCCTCCCCTGGGATCTACTCTAATTGTTTCTAATATTGCAAACTTAAAACGATGTTCCTCACCTTCCTTAACTACTTTGAACTGCTTTATATTTGTTCAACATTAAAACTTTTTCGCATGATTTCAGCGACTTTAGTGAATTTTTAGCAGTCTGAATACACACTTTGCTGTTTAAAGTTGGCGAGTGGCAGTTGCGTTTTGCACACTTTGTTTATCGTTACTACTCTGACATGGATTAATTTTGTAATTTCCGACTTGAGTGAATGAATGACTTCTAAACATACTTCAAACATTTTAACAGCATAAAAAAGAAGATCCAATCATAGAAGATCAGTCCTGTCAGGAAAATCTACAAAACTGATGCTGTGACTTAATGAATAATCTAGCTGCTGCTCAACTTTCAGGAAGCAGTTTGAATTATTATTTTATGTAAACCTCATTCTTGACTAAACAGTCTATAATAGATAGGAAAAAGGAGATTCTAAAACAAGGCTTTCATCAGTGGATACATCAGCTTCCAAACAGCATCAAATAGCTCCACAAACGATCAATAAATTGTATCTGACATTCAGGAACTAGCTTTGTAAAAAGCACATGTAGGCTTCAGATGCTGACAGAAACGAAAAGAACGAGAAGTAAAAACTCCAGTTCTCTTGAAAAACACATGTATTTACACAAAAAGGTAGATCATTTAGAACTTGTAGAAACAATGTCAAAATCTATAGGGTCCCAGAAAATTCAGTGTGGCCACACATTATGAAATGTTTAAAGAACTGGTCATCAAGTTTACTCAGGCGTTATGAAAATTGTTTTCTTACCTGCAAAACCATTGTTTCCTAGGACATATTAGTATATGATCCCAAAAACTGCTTAGTACAATAATCACATTTTGTCATGTCAAGAGAAACAATTAATTATGCAGTCATTTTAGGCCAAACCAGTATAACCTTAAAATAAAATGAACTAAGAGTTGACTGTCGCTATTCAACTAACTTACTGACCCAGAGACATGAAATCTGGCCTTTGAAGCTTTAATTTTATTTCCAGCTAAGCTGATGACCAGCATGTCATCCAAATCTTAGCCTTTCAGCACCATAGAACACAGGTCTGCAACCTGTGGTTCCTGAACTTGTTGGAGCTTTTTGGCTGCTACTTGAGAGTCCATGGATATATAAAATGTAGCTAGGTCCAGTTGTAGCACTGTTTAAACATGTGAGTGGTAAAATGTTTCTATAACAATAGGTTGTTGAAAATAATAAATATAACTTGTTGTTAAAATCAGATTTTGTCTGCTTTGGTATTGTTTACCAACTGAGAGGTTAAATTCACTGTACTTCTTATTATACTAATCTACCAAAAGAATTTTAAAAACATAGTTTTCCCCTTATATCATGTTTCCATCATCTTTAAAGTTCAGCCACGCTTTATATCTCTGACTTATTGCACAGAGTGCATGGCAAAGGGCCATTAACAAATCAAAGAGAAACATAAACCACAAAGTCTGGAATCCACTCAAAAAAAAAATAAAAAAAAAATAAAAAAATCTACCCCAAAATGTAAAATAATATTATTTCATACAACAGAATTTTTAGTTATGTTTTTTTTCTCAAATGATACCTCTGACTATATAGCATTTACATACATTAAGATAACTTGGGAACGGTCATTATTTTTCAAGTTTCTCTTAAATGACTGCATATGTACTTACCACTAGCCATAGTTTCTGTGGACACAAGGAGTTCTCTCAGAGAAATCTTTTTTTAAAATGCTCAAGCTGATTATATAAAATGAATTATATTTTATAAATAGCAAAATATTTGTAATATAAAAGTGTCATAGAGCTGTATGATGTTAGTGTAATTTTGTACATTATGTTTATTTTCTCTCATAAGACCTTGTGTACTATTGAGAAGTATGTGACTCAAATCTATCTAAAAACATTTTTATTTTGTTTTCATTATAAAAATACGCAAATGTACATATAACAAATACAATAAAACAATAACAAAACTATTTGCAATATTTACATTCATCCATGATAAACAATCATTTTGTCCATGAGACATTATCAGTATTTGTTCAAAAGGTTTTCCAGTTTTTGCCATGCTATTTTTTCATGAGTAATCTTATGAGTTCTATAATAAATGGTTTGCAGTTCTTTTTTACAAACAACTTTTGTTAAATTAATAAATTCTTTAAACATCAAATTGTGTTTACTTTTCCAGTTCAAAGTAATAACTATTCTGGCAATTGCAAGAATTGACCAGAGTAACTGAATCTGAGATTTAGGTATTACATTAGGTGTATGAACATTGAATAGGATTAGTAAGTTAGAAATATGACAGTTATCAGACCACAAAGCATTTACAAAATATCGGAAGTCTTTCCAGTATTGAACAACATTTCTACTTTCAATGAACATCTGAACTCAGTTGGCCTCTAGTACTTCACCACATTTCCAGCATTTACTTTCACTGTTTTTGAGTGTAAGATTTATTTTATGTGGAGTATAGAAACTCATATTCATAAATTTCCATGTATACAATCTTTAATATAATGAAGAATATGTACCATACATAGATTTTAATAACAGTTTTTTTGGATTAATCAGATATTTGTTCTCCATTAATCTTTACATAGTAATTCCAAAAATCTGAGTCAAACTTTAAAGTGTCTTCTCTTAGTATCTTACGGATAGGTGAGATACTTAATTTTTGATCATCTGTCTTTTCAAGACACGTAATAAAAAGCTGGATCAAACTAGGTGCAGATTCAGTCTCTAGGTTGATTGATGCTCTCATTTTGTTTTCTATAAACTGCCATAATGAGTGTATAAATAACCAACTGTCTTGACTATTATCAAAAATACATAGAAGAGAGTTTAGTGGTTTAATACTCTTATTTTCAATAAACTGATGCCAGAATATCAAGTTATTTTCCTTTAATTTTTGCATCACATTGATGCTGAAAGAATCTGGGCAATCAGGAGAGTATGCTATAGGGAATATAAAAATAGGAATTGTTTAATTTTGTAATTACAGTCAATTATATTTTTTAAATGATTTAATATTTGATTAATGCCATAAGAAAAATTATCAAACTTCTTACTAAATAAACAAAATTCACATAAAATCCAATGAACTCTACTTATTCCATATTTTTCCTTAACTTGATTTTCTATAGTTCTGACATCAGTTATATGAATCTCATTTATTATTTTCCAGCCAAATATATAGGTAGGTGAGATCCAATGTAATATCTCATTAATAACAAATTTGGAATAAAGATCTAAGCTAGGGAATGCTATCCCATTACTGTTCCAAGCTCTAATGTGCCATTTATATGTAATCCTAGGTTTTAGGGGGAACCATAAAAATTTAAGTAGCATGGAATCTAATTTTTTAAATACGTTTTTGGGAGGGGGTAGTATCAGAGACTGTATATAAAACAAACTTTTAGGTAAAATTATCATTTTAATTACAGATAAGTGTTTATATCACATTATCAAAAGATGAAAACTTTGCTGCTCCGAAACACACACAACACAAGCACATCAAACAAACAGCAACCACACATATACACTTAAATTCCTACATCTAATGCTACACTAAACTAAACATACACTGCTATCTACCCACTTATCTTAACCCCAACCCTAACCCTAACCCTAAGGTCCGTCACTATCGCACACTCACCTAACCCTAACTCACTTAAACCGCCCCAACCCTAAAGTCTGTCACTATCCTTTACACACCTATCCCACGCCCTAATCCTAACTCACTTAACCTGCCCCTAACCCTAACATACAGACAACCGCACACTTACCTGAACCCAACCCGTAACTTTCCACCACAGTGCTAAGAATAGCGAAGCCAAAGAAACGGCCAACCAAATTCTTTCCCGAGGAAAGAATTCGCTGTTCTGCAGCTTTGCTATTCTTAGCATTCACTGAATAGTGTTCGATATCAGAACATTCGAAATTTTAATACTTCGATGTTCTGATATAGACCCAAAGATAATTATACTCCATTGTGAAGAACATTTTATTCCATCTTTTGATTAGTTCACTTATGGTTGTTATTAAATTATTGTAGTTTAGTTTAACAGACTCTTTCCATGTACTCTTTATACTGACACCCAAATATTCTAATACATCATTCTTCCAATTAAACAGGCTATTCTCTCTTAGGTTTTTGTTAATTAGTAATGTTTTGGATTTATTATGAATAATTTTAAGCCCTGAAATTATTTCCAACTTGCTTAAGGTATTTATAACATCATGCAAAGAACCATCAATATCACCCAACATTAACAACATATCATTAGCAAATAGCTGTATCTTAGGACAACAGTCCTTATTAACTTGAAAGCCTTTTATATTTTGCTTGTTTCTGATATATGTAGCAAAAGGTTCCATTGAAAGAGCAAACAATAATGGTGACAAAGGACAACCTTGTCTAGTTCCCTTGAGGATTTATAGTGGTGAGGATAGACATGATCTGAGTTTCGCATAAGCTTGTGCCCCACTATAAAATTTCATTAATAAATTAACAAAATCTGAGGAGAATTCAAAACCAATCAGAATTCTTTGTAGATAAGACCAACTAATAGAATCAAAAGCCTTTTCTATGTCTAGGCTGATAATAGTTAGTTTTTCTTTTTTGTATTTGTATGCTATGTCTATTATTGATAGTAATTTAATAATGTTATCTTGCACTTTTCAATGAAGAATGAACCCTGTCTTATCATTTTGTATTAGATTAGGTAATATTTTCTTTATCCTATTAGCTAATATTGTCATGAAAATTTTATAATCAGTGTTTAGTAGCGAAATTGGCCTATATGAATCACAAGATTTGGGATCCTTACCTTGTTTTAAAATGGGGGAGATAATTGAATATTACTATGATGGGGTTGTTATACATTTTGCTTAACCATAGTAAAGGCACTCATCATTTGCTTTATTATATATTCAGGAAAAATCTTATATAGTTCAGGAATTATTCCATCCAGTCCTGGAGCTTTATAATCTTTCACATTTTTTATTTGCTCTTTCACTTCTGTTAGTGTTATTTGTTTATTTAATATGTTATTTTGTTGCATTGACACCTTAGTAGTTATATTTTCTTGAAAAAAGTATTACATTATCTGTCTCCAAAAGTGGTGTGTTATTATTTATATCTTTCTAGTAGTTTTTGAACACTTCTAATATGCCCATTAAGTTAGATGCACTCTTAACTGAACCATCACTTTTATATTTAATCTCATTAATAAGATTTTAATTGTTTATTTATTTTTGGATCTTACCACTAATTTATGTAGATATTTAGGGTTTACAGTATAAGATTGTAATTTCAATTTTTCCAGGTTTATGGCTACCTTATGATTCAGAACTTCTAAGTATTTCTGATTTAACTTAGTAATTTCATTATGTGCTACTTTGTTATTTGGTTTTGTGTCCAATTTTTATCTTGTTTATGTTTTTTATAAGTCTAAAAGTTATTTGTCCCACTCTCTCCTTTCTTTAAGGTACCAAGATTTTATTCTACCATATATAAACTTTAAAGGTGTCCCATAGTATAGTATCAGTCACTTCACCATTATCATTTGTTTCTATAAACATGTCTATTTCTTTCATTATCCATTCCCTAAAATCTTTTAACTTTGTTATGTAAGCAGGAATTCTCTGTAGAAATCTTAAATCATCTGTATGTGTAGTTAATGTAAAGTTTATAGCATTATGGTCTGAAAGTGGACAAGTCATTATAGATACGTCACTTATTTTTAAGTATATATTATTTGATACAAAGACCTTATCAATGTTTGTTTGTATACCAAACTGATATGAATAGTGGGTATAGAATAAGGCATAATGTTCTCTTAGACCGTGTATATCTTTAAGGTTCATCTGGCTTGTAAAGTCATTTAACTTCTTGGCTTGAGATGTTAGTTTTATTTTACCATTTTAGAAGTATCATTGCCTGGTAATAGGCAGTCAAATCACCTTTTGCTATAATTTCCCCTTTTGCATTTAAAGTGGTCAGGTCCAGATATTTGTCAACATATTTAGTAATTAGTCCTGGTATCCAGTATGTATTAATCAAAGTATATTACTTCTGATTGATTTCCAAAATAACCATGCTTAGCATCCCATCTTTATCTGAAATTGTATCTATAATTCTTGGCATAGTATAAGTATTTTTCCATAAATAAGAGTGCCCCTTGTTTTAGTCTTAAAACATGAATCAGCCAGAATGGTATAGCCATTAAATGAGTATTTTTGTAGGTCTTTTTTAATAGATGGGTTTCCTGTAAAAAGATGATCTGGGCTTTATGCATTTTGATATATTTAAGCAAACCAGCTCTTTTGACATTATTGTTCAAACCATTAATATTTAATGATAAACATTTATAAGCCATTGACTATAATGTGTATGTTTTTACTTATTGAAAGACTTTTCTTCTGTGTTGACTTGAAATCTACGAAAAATATACTTATCATGGATGTATAACGTGTATTAAGCACTACTTTCAAAAACCCCAAACTTTTTACAAGCACATACATGAAACATAAAGTTTCTGGTTTAGTTAAAAACTTAACTAAACCATCCAGCCACCACCTCTCCAACACCAAAAGACACAAATTACCCATCTCTGCTTAGAATATAGTATAAAAACAAAAATGAAAAGCATTATGAAAGCAGCTAAAGAAATCTGAGTCCATGAAATATACATTAAAATGAGTGTCCAATGTAACGGAAGCTATATGAATATGTCACATATAATAATAGCACCTCTGATAAGTAGATATGTCAGAAATACACATCAGATCAAAGTATGTATAAACATTAAAAGCTGAAAGTTAAGAAGATTGTTAATATTTCCAAGACTTTTCAAGAAGCATCAGTTGTTTTAACCATTTTGTCAGCCATCTATCTAACATTTTTCATGTAAGGATATATTGAATATATATAGGTTCATAGGTTGATACTAGGCTATTGGCCCTGGGGCCTATACAAGCCTAGTCATAACAATTTCCTGGCCATTTCTTCCCAGAATATTTACTTCCCTGGTCCCCTGTCTAGCAGGTTGACTGATGTGATCCCCGGGGTGAATTTACTATCTCCCATCCAATCGTCAAGGTTCCTTTTGAAGAGGGCCAAAGAGGAGCCCAGCTTGACATGTATGGGCAGTCTATTCCAGAGTATGGGAAGTCTCTCAGTTAGGAACCTATCTCTCCAGCATGTTTTGTAGCCATAACAATTCCCTGGCTATTTCTTCCCAGAATATTTACTTCCCTGGTCCCCTGTCTAGCAGGATGGCTGACATGATCCCTGGGGTGAATTTCCTCTCTCCTATCCAGTCGTCAAGGTTCCTTTTGAAGAGGGCCAAAGAGGCACTCAGCTTGACATGTATGGGCTGTCTATTCCAGAGTATGGGGAGTCTCTGGGTCAGGAACCTATCCCTCCAGCATGTTTTGTTCATTGTGATGACCAGGTTTAGATCCCTGGAGCATGTGACTCTGAGGGATTGGGATTTCTTTAAGTGTAGCATGTCCAACAGCACTGAGTTTGACATATAACACTTATTACAAAAAAGCCTCACAACCGTCTGTTTAGTTACTAAAGGTTTAGTTATGTAACATAAGTCCGGTGTTAATACGGATAATGAATTTTCTAATGCAGCTCCTAGTTCATTTGATACCATTTAGTTACTAAAAGTGTCATTGAATCTGCAGAATATATGCATCTATAAAACAACATAAATATTTTCAAAAGAGTTAAACACTTTTATCAGAACTAATTATTTACCATTTAAAGTATCTAAGCGAAAGATAACAGAATTTCAATAGAAAATAATTCTAAATACAGCTATTTAACAAGTTCAAAAGGTCAAGTGATGTCATCACTGTTGTTTCCTCAAGCTGCAGCTTCATAAACTTGTTAAAAAGTATCTAAATAGGCTCATGCACAGCAGAGGTTTTCTCTAGTGAGGAAAAAAACCCAATTTTTGGTGGAAAATCAAATCTTGCAGCTTTTAGAGTTTACAGAAAGCAGTCAGTGCATGTCATGAATCTCCACAATGAGAGCAGTCACACAGACCACCAGTTTCCTCACAAAACATCATCATAAAAAATTAACCCTTTCATATAAAAAACAGCTATTTAGAAGTAACAACAGCTGCCTCAAATCAGAAATCATTTAATAACATTTCAATAATTTACCTACCAATTAACCAGACCAGAGGGGGAAAAAAGAACCTAGTGTGTGTGTGTGTGTGTGTGTGTGTGTGTATATATATATATATATATATATATATATATATATATATATATATTATATATATAAATTATATTTAGCTATCTATAAAACACCATTAATGTACTGTATTAATGTTTATATGTGTCTAAAAAAAGAGTCTAAAACATCTAGTTAGAAACATTAATCAGAAACATATTGTTACCCCACCACTGACCCACTAGAAAAAATGCACTTTGGTATTAAGTCAAATTATACTATTACTAAAGAATTAGAAGATATATATCATTTGTAGTTATTTAAAAGGGAAAAGCATGTAAAGTACTTATAGTGGGGGAAAGAGAGAAAAGGAATATTAGTAACAAAAAGGAATAGGAAGAAAAAAGAGAGAGAGAGAAAAAGAGAGAGAATGTTATTTAAATAAGAAGTAGATATATATAATAAAGATGATTCACATTACCTTACAGTATAGAGATTTTTCGGAATCAAATATATTATGATTCATAAAACAAAGCATTTAAAAGTATAAGGAATTTATTCATTTGTCCTTTAGTTTCTTAGTTTTGTTTGCTCTTTCCTTCACAGACTATCCATTTTTTGTTGCCTGTCTCTTCAAACTCTGGGATGACCATTCAATTTCTTCTATGCCCAAAAGTATTTTCTTCTTTTGGATAAATTCTACTACTTCTTGTAGGGAATCAAAGATTTTCACACCTTCTGGCAAGGTGATTTTTTTTTATTCTTGCAGGAAAAAGAATTTGAGCTATAACATTGGCTTTTTTCAAGGACTTAATTAGAGGAACACACTCCTTTCTTCTGGATATGACTGTAGAGGTGTAGTCATTGTCAAAACTAATAACTTTTTCACCCATCTTGATAGGGGAATTAGTCCAAGCTGATTTCAGTACTAAGTCCTTGTCTTGTGAGGAAAGAAATCTAAGTACTATAGACCTGGGGTTAGATGAACTCTGAGACGAAGCTGGATTTGCCAGGGACCGATGAGCCCTCTCAATTCCAAAAGGCATATTTAGTCCTGATGAAAAACACTTATTGAGGAATTGAATCATGTTAGCACCCCCTTCTTTCTCAGAAATTCTATATATTCTTATGTTAGTCCTCCTCAATCTACTTTCAAGGTCTTCCAGTTTCTCAATCAGCCTGGTGTTTTGTTTCAGAAAAAATTCATCATGATGTTCATTTTCTGCCACTGTAGTATCCAGGTCAGTTACTGTTTCCTCTAAGGCAAGAATCTGTTCAGATTTTTTTTTACTATTCCATTTAGAAGTTCCAGTTGTTTACTGCATTCTTGTTTGATAATATCCATTTTGTTTTTAAATTTGTCCATTTTTAGTGACAGCTCTTGGATGGTTGTTATAAGGTGTAGTTCTTTCTTCACTGCACTCTCCTGGTGTGGGTTCTTCACGTTGCTCATGTTTTTAGTGACAGTTCTTGGATGTTTGTTATTATAAGATGTAGTTCTTTCTTCACTGCACTCTCCTGGTGCGGGTTCTTCACGTTGCTCATGTTTTTAGTGACAGTTCTTGGATGTTTGTTATTATAAGATGTAATTCTTTCTTCACTGCACTCTCCTGGTGTGGGTTCTTCACGTTGCTCATGTTTTAGTGACAGTTCTTGGATGTTTGTTATTATAAGATGTAGTTCTTTCTTCACTGCACTCTCCTGGTGTGGGTTCTTCACGTTGCTCATGTTTTTAGTGACAGTTCTTGGATGTTTGTTATTATAAGATGTAGTTCTTTCTTCACTGCACTCTCCTGGTGTGGGTTCTTCACGTTGCTCATGTTTTTAGTGACAATTCTTGGATGGTTGTTGTTATAAGATGTAGTTCTTTCTTCACTGCACTCTCCTGGTGTGGGTTCTTCACGTTGCTCATGTTTTTAGTGACAGTTCTTGGATGTTTGTTATTAGATGTAGTTCTTTCTTCACTGCACTCTCCTGGTGTGGGTTCTTCACGTTGCTCATGTTTTTAGTGACAGTTCTTGGATGTTTGTTATTATAAGATGTAGTTCTTTCTTCACTGCACTCTCCTGGTGTGGGTTCTTCACGTTGCTCATGTTTTTAGTGACAGTTCTTGGATGTTTGTTATTATAAGATGTAGTTCTTTCTTCACTGCACTCTCCTGGTGTGGGTTCTTCACGTTGCTCATGTTTTTAGTGGCAGTTCTTGGATGTTTGTTGTTATAAGATGTAGTTCTTTCTTCACTGCACTCTCCTGGTGTGGGTTCTTCGAGTTGCTCATGTTTTTAGTGACAGTTCTTGGATGTTTGTTATTATAAGATGTAGTTCTTTCTTCACTGCACTCTCCTGGTGTGGGTTCTTCACGTTGCTCATGTTTTTAGTGATAGTTCTTGGATGTTTGTTATTATAAGATGCAGTTCTTTCTTCACTGCACTCTCCTGGTGTGGGTTCTTCACGTTGCTCATGTTTTTAGTGATAGTTCTTGGATGTTTGTTGTTATAAGATGTAGTTCTTTCTTCACTGCACTCTCCTGGTGCGGGTTCTTCACGTTGCTCATGTTTTTAGTGACAGTTCTTGGATGTTTGTTATTATAAGATGTAATTCTTTCTTCACTGCACTCTCCTGGTGTGGGTTCTTCACGTTGCTCATGTTTTAGTGACAGTTCTTGGATGTTTGTTATTATAAGATGTAGTTCTTTCTTCACTGCACTCTCCTGGTGTGGGTTCTTCACGTTGCTCATGTTTTTAGTGACAGTTCTTGGATGTTTGTTATTATAAGATGTAGTTCTTTCTTCACTGCACTCTCCTGGTGTGGGTTCTTCACGTTGCTCATGTTTTAGTGACAGTTCTTGGATGTTTGTTATTATAAGATGTAGTTCTTTCTTCACTGCACTCTCCTGGTGTGGGTTCTTCACGTTGCTCATGTTTTTAGTGACAGTTCTTGGATGTTTGTTATTATAAGATGTAGTTCTTTCTTCACTGCACTCTCCTGGTGTGGGTTCTTCACGTTGCTCATGTTTTTAGTGACAGTTCTTGGATGTTTGTTATTATAAGATGTAGTTCTTTCTTCACTGCACTCTCCTGGTGTGGGTTCTTCAAGTTGCTCATCTTGAAATCTCCAGTAGAAAACTTCTTGATAGGAATAATTAAAAATATTCTCTTGACTATGTATTACTTTTTAGAAAATAATAAAGAGTCCATGTTAATCTATCTTTTAGTATACTTTTAGTTAGATTTTTCTAAAAATTAAAGTATATTTCTTGTCAGGATATAAAAATCTAAGCAGAGCTATGGATTTCTGCTGCTATCAGACTGGCATCTTGGCCATGTCCCCCTATGTGAGTCAAATCTGATACTTCAGTACAGCGACACATATATCACATAAGTGAAGTTCCAAAATGTAACATTTTTATGATTAAAATCATCAGTTCACAAGAGTTCCAGGTGAGATGGTGGAGATGTAACTGTATCAGCGCAGAGCTCTGCAGTATCAGATACAAAAATAAGTAAATAAAATTGTATTATTTGAAAGTATAATTCTAACTTAAAAGGAAACAGTTGGCATTTCTGATTTGAATAGAATTCCTGTCAAATATTTATCTTACTCTGCCACTTAGATTACTTCACATATGAATTCTTCAAAATCTTCATAAGCAGAGATGTGTCAAGAAATTACTTTCAGCAGGTTTTGATTTCATTTAATGAGCTCTCTCTTAAACTAGGAAGCTTTTGGGTGAAAACTGATACAAGAAAATAGTATTAAACAAAGTGAAATGCTGAAAATGATTGAAAATCAGGGTCTATACATCAGGGTTACAGAAACTCCGTTTAGTGAGCTAGAGGGGAAAATGAAAGAAGGAAAGATTCAAACTGAATTTCTCCTTACAAAAATGGAAGATCTGGAAAATAGAGAATTAAGGTGTAATCTGAGAATTTTTCGTTATTCCTGAGAAAGCTGAGGGGAAATTACATGGTATCTTTTTATTGGCTTGGATTCCTAAACTACTGAACTTACAAGGAAGGTTTTTCATATGGAATTGAAAGGGCTCATAGTGCAATAGGTAAGCACATGCCTACAAATCCTTCTTTATCTCAAGATCCATTGTGGTTACATTTCTATCCTTCCTTGACTAAGAACTGGTACTAAAAACAGCATGGGCTAAGTTACCTTTGAAAATGGGCACTAATAATATACAAGATTTGAGAGTGACTACATGTCTTAGACTTTGGAGAAAAAAAATGAATACTGGCCATTAATAAAGTCCTTAAAATGACATCAAAGTTCATCTACTTTATCCAACATGATTATAGATCTACCATACAACAGCAGAAAGAATAATTAACACATATAAAGATGCAAGGAGTCTCATCAAAATTAATGATTTACTGCTTTCAAAGAAGCTATAGATTGTTCTGTCAAAAAGAAGAGCTCTACAAGAAATAATAGATGGGACTGAAACATCGAAGAAGAAGAAACAAAGATGTCTTCCTTCCTCCACTGTAACATCAAAGGAGAAAAACAAAATACTAACCATATTGTTATAGTACAGTCTTTTCAAATACAAATATTTCACCTTGTTTAAGATAGTATATGTAATATACACACAAAAACAGCTTCTAATCTACGTTTCTCATTGACTGAGATATTTCTTGTAAGGTTTCTTAAAGTTCAAGAGCCAAACCATATGAAGATTATAAGGATAGTAACTTGTTTGTTATAAAATGATATAATTTATGTGTCATCTCTTATATTATTTATGTTTAATTACTCAAGTATCAAGATTAGGAAAAGAAATTGCACATGCATACATTCATCAGCAAATACTGTCATTTTATTGATCGATCAACTGATTACATATATGTTATTACTGAGGTATAACCTTTTCATTTTACTTATGTGATGTAAACTTCTTGAACTTTATATCTAAGCATTTACATTGTTGGACCTGCTTAATTTATAAGTATATATTTAAAGATGTACATGATGACACAAAACCACCCTGGGGAAAAAGTTGATGTGCTGTGGCTTCGCTATTTTCAACGTTCAAACTTTAGGGTTCGATATTACAATGTTTGAACTTGTTTTAGTTTGACGTAATATAGACCCTACAACACATTGGGGGGGGGGCACTAGACTCAATGGAAATTTAAATAGCAGTCTTAATTCACTCAAAAAGTTGATAGAATAACAGTTTTGCAACACAAAGACCTATGTGTGGTGGGGAAAACTAGACATTAGGGATAGTCTTAAAATATTATCCCACACTCCATAGAAAGTCAAAAGAACAACATTTTGCAGCACAAAATATATATTGGTGGGAGAAACACTTGACAGCAGAAATACCCTCTCAATATTATTCTATATCACTTAAAAAGTTAAAAGACAAGGGGAAAGGGCTTTGAACTCTGTATACATGATATCAACAGCAGTGCTTTAGAGTCTTCTTTGCTAACACTAGGCACCAGGAATGGTATACCATTTACTCAGAATAATTAAAAAAGAATACAGGAGGAAAAAAGCTTTGAAACCTTGTACCACTGGTACAGGGAACAACACCTTAACAAAGCAGGGCTTTAGTTTCTGAGCTATAACTAGACATCAGGGAGATTAATATTGGGAGGTGAGATTCAAACTCTGTACCTTTGGTTCAGAAAGTAGTACCATAACTAAGCAGTGCTTTAGTCCTCCACACCAGCTAAGGATTTCATGATGGAATTACTCTTCCTTCTTAATGCATCTTCTGAATAATAAAAAGTATGAAGCACTAATATTTGTCATTACTGATGTACCATAACAGTCCATGAGTTATAAGGGTCAGGGGAGTTATAAAAGGCAAAATCATGAGCATTCTGTTAAATCAGGGGCAGACACACTTCTAAATCACCTTGTTGGAGATTTGTGGACAAAACTAGGAGAAAACACTGGATGACATCAGGGAAAATATTTATATATTAATTTGACTAACTATTTTTGTATTTTATTTACATTCACATCTCTAAACTTCCCTACACTAATGAGCAAAATTTACAACATGGGGGGGGCACTAAACTCAAAGGAAATTTAAATAGCAGTCTTAACTCACTCAAAAAGTTGATAGTAACGATTTTACATCACAAAGACAAATGTGTGGTGGGGAACACTAAACATTAGGGATATTCTTAAAATATTACCCCACACTCCTTAAAAAGTCAATAGAACAACATTTTGCAACACAAAAGATATATGGGTGGGAGAAACACTTGACAGCAGAAATACCCTCTCAATATTATTCTATATCACTTAAAAAGTTAAAAGATGAGGGAAAGGGCGTTGAACCCTGTATACACGGTATCAACAGCAGTGCTTTAGTGTCTTCTTTGCTAACACTAGGCACCAGAAATGTTATACCATTTACTCAAAATAATTAAAAAAGAATACAGAATGAAAAAGCTTTGAAACCTTGTACCACTGGTACAGGGAACAGCACCTTAACAAAGCAGGGCTTTAGTTTTCTGAGCTATAACTAGACATCAGGGAGATTTAGATGGGGAGATGAGATTCAAACTCTGTACCTTTGGTACAGAAAGTAGTTCCATAACTAAGCAGTGCTTTAGTCTTCCACGCCAGCTAAGGATTTCATAATGGAATTATTCTTCCTTCTCAGTGCATCTTCTGAATAATAAAAAGTATGAAGCACTAATATTTGTCATTACTGACTTACCATAACAGTCCAAGAGTTATAAGGTACAAGGCACTTATAAAAGGCAAAATCATGAGCATTCTGTTAAATCAGGGGCAGACACACTTCTAAATCACCTTGTTGGAGATTTGTGGACAAAACTAGGAGAAAAAACTAGATGACATCAGGGAAATTTTATATGTATTAATTTGACTACTATTTTTGTATTTTATTTACATTTTGATTATTAAAAAGTGAATAGAGCCACAGGTCTAGCATCACAATGCATTTTCTAAACACTAAGAATGAAACAAGAATGTATAGCATTCCTGCAAAACCATTAAACTGTACCCTCTCTATTCTTGATTTCTACACATGTATCAAGTTAGTCGGCAAACTACGTTTTAAATTCATCTTGTTTAATTAAATATGCTGGTATTCTAGAGGTAGCAGCTAGTTTTTGTAAAGTTGACGGAATTACTGAAAGTGTAAGTACTGCGATCTGAGATCAGACATGTAATTACCTTGAAGTTATTAATCTTTACTACAATAGCTTGAGAAATGAAAACACTTTCTAGTCCCAGTTGTGTGCCAAATACATACAAATAATGTATAAATTCTTGTGATGTGTCTTCTTTTAATGCAAAAAATGTCTTTTAAGTTTAATATTATGGATTGTTTAGTCTAAAATCAAGTTTAAATAAAAAATTATTCAAACCTAAAAGCTGACCAGTAGCTGGATCATTCAATAAGTCACAAGATTTTAATGAGTTTGGAATCCGTTTTTTAGATTTCCTGACAGGACTGCTCTTCTCTGTTTGGATCTTCTTTTGCATGCTGTTAAAATGTCCAATTTTGAGTACCTTAGCTAAGACTGACCTTCTTAGTTATTCAATTATACTTAATTCTGCTTTAAAATTAAAGTCATCTCCGATAATAATATTATCCTTTATATTGTTTAGAATTATTTCTTAAAGTCTTTTTCCATATTAATATTAAAACTTCCCTTCTTTTGTCCTTCTAATTAGACTGAACCGACGTTTCATATTGGTTACATTTATATTTCTCAGTCTGCATTATTCAAGTGGGAATCTTGCAGATATAATACCTTTATTTTACTGGTTGTTGTTTGTCTTTCGGAATTTCTTGGTTAGGGTTCGCCACAGCGGAACTCCGGTCTGCTAATGATTGGCAGTAGATTTTCACGAATGCCAAGGTGCCAGCTCGACGTTCAACCTTTAACGAAGGCACACCCATTTATGCATGTCTTTTGAGCGCCCACCCAACCACAGGGAGGACATGCAGACTCCACACAGAAGTCCCTCCCTGCACTCCAGCCGAGAATCGAACAGGAGAACTCTTGTTGTGAGACAACAACGCTACCACTGCACCACAGCAGATCCCGCACCTCTATTTTATTGGTATTGATAAATATTAATTAGGCTTCCCATTTTAATGAAACTACAAGAGCTGTTTCCATTTATTGGCATAAAATTAAGATCTATTTAATAATGTTTCCATATTATAGTGATATTACACTGTATATAACTCGAAAATGGTTTTCCCTTGAAAATCATATTTCCTTAGTTTCTTTTCCCCATATCAGCATATAAGTTCTAACTGTAGACATTTCTTATCTATAATTAAAATTATCCTTAGTCTTAAGCATCAATGAAGAATGTATTAAATCAAACCATTTACTATAACAAAGAAAAATGTGTGTACATCTCTTTCTCTCTCTCTCTCTCTCTCTCTATATATATATATATATATATATATATCTACATGTTTTACTGTCAAAATCAAGAATCACAGTTCTTTCTGTAATTTACTTAGCTGAAAATAAATGTGCGATCTCCAATCAGAACACTGGCCTCATATGAGCGAATGCACACTAACATTCGCAAAGGTAGATGCAAACATTTTCAGATCAGTGTTATGGAAACGGGAAACTATGCATTCAACCATCTCAAGTTTCAGTTAACTGACAGTCCACATTTTGATAATAAACATATATGTATCACTTAATCACATAAAAATATAGTTGTGTGTCTGTGTGTGTGTCTGCGTGTGTGTGTGTGTGTGTGTGTGTGTGTGTGTGTGTGTGTGTGTGTGTGTGTCTGTGTCACATCCATGGAATTTATACAGTTTCCTGGCTTGAGTTGAGATACCTAAACAAGCTAGTCTTTTAACTTTATCCATCTTAAAATCAATGATATCTAGCTCTTCTTAATACAGTCTTAATTTAGCAGAGCTACTACAGTATGGCTGAAACTGTGTTGGATTAACCATTCTGATATGATGAAGAAATTCATTTTTTTCTCAAATTTATATTTTATTTAACATTTAACATTTAGTAAAAATCCACTGCATTATTATTACATCTCAATTTACTCATTTAGTAAAAATCCACTAAGTTATTATTCCATCTCAATTTACTCTGACATATTCGAAAAATATATATTTATTATGAAATCAAAAACATACTAATTTTATATTTTCTTTCACATTCAGTTTAACTATGTCCTATTCCTTTGTTTCCTTCTTCTGTTATACAACTATTCATTCATAACTAATTTCTCCCTTTTGTCTACTAAGTCCCATGTTGTTTTATCCATCCATCCATCCATCCATCCATCCATGCATGCATCTATTGATAAACTTGATGTTAATAGTTATACAATATGATGTTTTTTGATGCTTAGTTCGCAGTTTTACATCAAAGTCTTATAGTGCATCTACTTTTTGTATCACATGCATCTGTCAGACGTGTTATGATTTTAATTACAGTTCTATTAATAGCCATTTGTATTTTGCTCTTAGAATATAATTTCTAAATTATAGGTGTCAGGTATTTCTTCATGCCAGCACAATCCAATGCTGTATCTATCCTAAAGCTACTAATAATAACAATATTATTTGTTTTGCTTTATAATTCATTTATAATGTTGTATAATAGTTGTCCAAGTGGATCTGTAATGGAAAGCAAGATACTGTATTTTGAAACATCTGTAGAAACCAGCATTTAACATTTTATTGTGGAATTTAATAAACAGATACAGTAATATACAAATAATTTTAAAGTAAAGCAAAGTACGTGATTATGATAAAAAGAATATAAGCTATCATAAATGTATTTTATGTAACCAACAGCTTTCTTTTATCAGTTTAGAAAGTTAATAAAATAAGTCATTCTTGTTTTATTTATAGTCATTATGTTAAAACATATCAATACAAGCTGTTGAAATGACAGAAGAGTCTAAATGGAAAAGAACAATGGCAAAAAAGAATGGCATGGATTAATGTAAAATTGATGATGATAGTATAAATAAGTATAGTTATTAAAATGCAGTTCAAGATTACACACTTGTATGGTTACATTTTCAGATTTAGTAACATATGGTTTGTTAAAACATGAACATTTTGTGCAGCATTAGTTGTATTACAAAGAAAACTGTCATTAAAGCTCTATTCAAAATATAGACACAGGCACTTAACTATTAATAAAGGTATATAATAAGCAGGATAAAGTATAATGAATTAGCAGTGTTCGAAATAGCTGTGTAACTGTTAGTATTTTAGAAATTTTTGTAATGATAAAATAATTAGTACTACAGTAGGGCCAGTGCTAGTATTTTGGGGGCCCTCAGCAAGATTCAAGTTGGGGGCCCTACCCAGGACAATATAAAAAGTGTGACCATAGTACCATCATGCCTCCTTCCCTATCAAGCTCATGCAGCACCATTTAACAATCACTGTGTAGTATTATTACATTCAAACCATTAAAAAGACTTGAAATGTCAAGGTACACACTGACTGGCATTTAGTACTGATGTTACATTATGACAAGCCCCTGAACCACAGTAAGGTAGCCATTATGGTACACACACACACTGACCCCGTGGGACTGCACAGTGGTGCAGCAGTTAACTTTGCCCCCTCCCCACCAGCAAGAGGTTCTTTGGTTCAATTCTCAGCTGGATTGCCTTCTGTGTGGAGTCTGCATGTCCTCCCTGTGTTCGTGTGGTTTCCTC
The DNA here is from genome assembly GCF_019279795.1 of Protopterus annectens. Classification (NCBI taxonomy): domain Eukaryota; kingdom Metazoa; phylum Chordata; order Ceratodontiformes; family Protopteridae; genus Protopterus; species Protopterus annectens. The sequence goes on along the minus strand of NC_056726.1, from coordinate 234,823,048 downwards.
CCACATTCCAAAGACATGCTTCTGCAGCATTTCTCCCTAGGCCTCTGCTAAAAACAGGCTCTGTCCTAGTCGGACTTTCCCAGTCAACAAATGTTAAATAAATAAAATTTAGTACCAATAAATTATGACAAGCCACTGTACCACAGCAAGGTAGCCACTCACAAATACACACACACACACTGACTGGCATTTAGAAGTAATGTTACATTATGGCAAGCCTCTGTAAAGCATCAAGGTAGCCAGTCCCACAGAAGTACACAAAGACACCCACACAGACTCCCTCACACAGGACAGAGACACAAGGCAGACAGTTACACAGACTCGCAGACAGGACATAGACACCCACACATGATGGACAGCACTACAGTAAGACTGAACATTAAGAATTTAAAATACTGGGCTTATGAACTAATAATGATGCTGGAATAAGATTTTGCAGTAGCATACGTTTTGTGACCCCACATTTTTGAAGAACAGACCAAAACTAACAAACATCTGGACATTGTGCAACATTTTCACAGCCCCTACCAACCTCCTAACCTCTCAGCATAATTCCAAAGCTGAAAATAACTGCAGAACAAAGGTGTAATATCAAGGATAGTTACAAACATTGCTATGATAAACTTATATTAGAATATTAGAATAACAGGGATTGCATTAGCATTCATTACAATAATCAGTACATTTTGCAGAACTCTCATAGTCCCCCCAAACGTCTCAGCACAATTCTAGAGGAGGTACAAAAAAAAAAAAAAAAAACAAGACAAGGATGTAACATTAGGAGGTTTAAAACATTGTGGTTATGAACTAATAAAGATGGTAGGATGGTAGAATAACAGATTTTTCCAGTAGCATGCATAGTGTGAATTCACATTTTTGATGACTAACAGACCAAAAATACAGGTCAAACATCTAAACATTGTGCAACATTCTCACAGCTCCTACCCCTCTCTTCTAACCTCACAGCTTAACAATTGCAGACAAAACCCCCCCCAAAAAAAAAAACAAAGGCATGACATCAGGGATAGTTTGAAACTTTGCTATGATCAACTTCGATAGTAGAACAGGGGTTGCACTGGCACGCATTAAGACATCAGTGCCTTCTACAGAATTGTCACAGCCCTTACCCCCAGTATCTCAGCACAATAAATCTGGATGAAGTGACAGTAAAATAAAAACACAAAGGCATAACATAAAAAACAATGTGCTTATCAGCAAATATAGATGCTGGAATAACAGATTATGAAGTAAAACACATTGCGTACCCCACAAGTTTTAATGAAAATAGATAAATACCAGGCAAACATCTGAATATTGCACAACATTCTCACAGACTGTAACCCCCTACCAACCTGTCAACACAATAATTCTAGACAAAGCAAAAAATGATCATAGATCAAAGGCGTACCATCAGGGATAGTTGTAAATGCTGCCGGTGTACACAATACTAGTATAACAGGGTTTGCATTAGTATACATTAAAACAGCAGCTGTACATTCTGCAACATTCTCACAGCCACTATCTCCCCTCCCAACCTCTCAGCACAATAATTCTAGACAGAGCAAAAAATTATCATAGAACAAAGGTGAAGCATCAGGCATAGTTGTAAACATTTCCGGTATACACAAAACATACTAGCAGAACAGAGTTTGCATTGGTATAAATTAAAACATCTGTATATTCTGCAGCATTCTCACAGCCACTATCCTCCCACTACCAAGATTTCAGCACAATTGTACACAAAACAAAAATGCAATATTGAATATTCTTATGCAAGACTAGATAAAAAAACTACATCAAATCTGGACATTAATTACAAACAAGCCTTCCTTCCTCAGCCTCTTAGCAGAAGAATTCTGGACAAAGATAAAATAAAACTGTTACAACCACAGCCCCCCCCCCCCCCCACACACACACACACAAATCATCTTAGTGTAACAACTCTGCAGAAAAAAAGTTATACAATCCTCTCCCTAGGTTTTCTCACCCCCCCCCAGCAAAAAATAAAGTTAAAAATAAACCCAGCAACTTACCTTTTCTACAGTTGATAGAAAATCCTTTAAAACTAAATGCGCTATCCCTTGAAACACTCTAAACTGTGTACTCGTCATCTGGTCCTTCTTCCCAGTCTAACACATGCCCAAGCTTATCTTTTCAGATGTCCTTCCTTCTACATCTGCCTACTGTGAATATCCATAAATTATAATGCATGGTAAAAGGGATGCTAGAATGACTTGTGTTCCCCTACATCTGCCTACTCTTAATATCAATAGATTATAATGCATGTCAAAAGGGCTAATAGAATGGTTTGTGTTCCCAAAATGCAATCTATTCAAACTAGGAACAAAGTTCATAGCAACTTTCCTCATGTTTTCAGGTATGAGACTGTGAATCACGATCGTTCACTTAGGGATGGAGTGCTGAAGATTTGTGAAGATGAACGTGGTTTCCTTCATCACGATAAGAACATGGAGGATGATACTGTTAGAGTGGACAGCAGGGAAAGTTGAGAGTTCATCAGCATGATCCATTCCAGACAAACGCATGAGTGATTATCTTACACATGTATATCTCATACTTACTCATATGAAGAAAGTAGGAGAGACAGATTTATATGCAAAAAAAAAAAACACTGCCACATAGGTTGTTTTCCCTAGTTAACTGAACTGTGATTTGCTGCCACCTTCAACTTCATACACTGTTAATTCTCCCTATAGATGAGAAATCTGTGTGATATATTTAGTGGCAGGATTTTTTGGGGTGGGTGGTAGAGTTTGGCAGCTGCAAGCTCAGTATGACTTATAAGAAAAACAAATATTTAACTAAAGGTGCATAGCATTTTACAGGCATTTTGGTAATAGATATTGCATCCACTGATAGGCACAACATAACTCATAAAAATATGAATAACATTTAATATGTTCTTGTGCACAAATAGAACCCTATGAAATATTCAGAGTCTGCATTAAATATTTTATTTTATTTATTTAACATTTGTTGACCGGGAATGTCTGACTAGGTTCCACAGAGCCTGTTTTCAGCGGAGGCCCGGGGAGAAATGCTCCAGATGCATGTCTTTGGAATGTGGGAGGAAACTGGAGTACCCGGAGGAAACCCACGCGAACACAGGGAGAACATGCAAACTCCACACAGAAGGCACCCCAGCCAAGAATCAAACCAGAGAACCTCTTGCTGTGAGGTGACAACATTAACCGCTGCACCACTGTGCCACCCCTATATATACTAAATATAAACTATTCCCAATAATAGTGTGTTTGTGCATATACTTAGAAATAATCCATGTAATACAGCCTTTCTCAGCTATGAAACTGTGTTCAGTTTCTGATTTATTTCACTGCTATTGCAATTATGTATATTTAATAAGACAACATATATTTTTTCTGCATCTGCATGTCATTTCTAGTGCCACCTCATGAGAATGACAGTATATGGCCCAAAACCATAAAATAAAAAGAAGATTCACAAGGTTAGCATGCATAACAGAACGGATGGCACATGCAGTGGATATTACCTTGCTCTATGTATATTCTCAATATGTCCTAAATTCTCATTTTTCTTCTTCAGGAAAAATACTTCACATCTGTAGGTGTCACATATATATGAGAAATGTGCTGCTGCATCTAAAAAGAAAGGGAAACAGCAGACATTTAAAAGTCTGTTTGTATCAGACTTGCTACAGCCAATCAGGTCCCTTGCTTCACTGAAGTGGACCTGATTGAGAGCAGCTAACAAGTAAAGCAAGGGACCTGATTGGCTGCACCCATCAAGGAAGCAAGTTCTTTGAGGAGAAAAAAAAAAAAAAAGGTGGAATCGCACGATGGCAATGCCGAATGAACGAGGAGACAAGCAAGGAGTGGAAGCGATGTTGAAATTCATGGCTGTTTCATATGGGGGCCCTCATATGTGGGGAGAAAATCGGGGGCTCCCCGCGGCCGCGGGTTTGGCAGGTGCCTAACCCCGGCTATGAGTAGGAAGATAATTGTAAATGAAAAAGTGCTTTTGTTTATTTATTAGGAGGAGACTTGTCATGTCCTTAGTAATTAAAAACCAACAAGCAGGATGTGAGAGTTGAATACAGGAAGCAGAGGAGTGGGACAGAGGAGGAGGAGGAGTTAGGCATTATGTGGGTGTGGAAGTGGAAGTGGTAGGATGTGCTGCTGTAAAGAGAGGAAGCGCCAAGTGGGAGAGATGTAGATGCTTCCCCCTCCTTTTTTTATAATTTTTGTTTGGCCTTTCTACCAGGTGCTTGTAAACCTGCTAAGTTGCTGGGTATACAGAATGAAGTGGACTTATTATTTGACCATATGGAGGAATGCAAGGGGAGGGTTATTGCTTTTCTTTGGAGTACATCAAGGCCTGTTGCTAACTCTCCTCATCCTGCTTGAAGATCATCTCAACGGGGCATAAGTGTTTGTATAGTTCTCCCAATGTTCCTGGAAGTAAGTTAACCTGGTCTGCAGTCCTAGAAAGTGAATTGCAATGGTTCTCAAACTTCTTTTAACAACACATAAAGCTATAGTGTTTTGTTTAATTTGTTTAAGTTATTCTTTTCAATGTTGAAAATATAGTATTGTCAATATCTACTATTAATGTAATATTTTTACACTACTTTGCAGAAGCATCTCCTGCTGAATGTGGAGATATTCCTTCCTCTTCATATCTTGCTATTGTTCCAAGAGAAAGTGAAACATTTTTTTATAAGTGACAAACTTGCAGCAAAGACATTGATGGCATTGGAAAATGTAATATGTTAGTAATACATCATTGCTGAAATACTATCACTTATTTACACAAATATTTCCCTTCAGTCTATTTAATTTGTTTTGTCACTCTGCTTTACTTAAATGCACACTGACTTGCAAAAGTAGTACCTTGTATAATTTTGTTATGCAATGCTTTTAAAGTGTTTTCTCAATATGATTCATTGAACCATAACTACATACAGTGCAGTGAAACAGAATACTGGTGTTATATTATTTCTGCAACCAATTAACAAAACTAAATACACATTTTATATTGCAGGAAAAATAATAGTATTACTATGTGAATAGCTGCTTTGTTAAAAAGTATTAAATGTAAATGTAATGTAAACGTGTCTCTGGATTAGCACTAATATTGTCCCTGAATATTATTAAATCATTTCCAGTCTGTCATACTTGAATAAAATAATGCATGATATATTAGAATAGCAGCATAGCACTCTTTAAATAAAGGAAACATAACTCAGCAATGCACATTGACTTCCAGTAGGTATGATTTATTTAAACATTTTTTTAAGCAGTGCTATTAAGAATGTACTGTAACTAGAATTTCATGTTGTACAGTTAATGTAAATATTGGTGCTTTCTTCTTACTGCCAGTAGTATGATTGTATTTAAACACGTTTTTCAAACAATGCTAATATGAATGTACTGTAACTAGAATTTCATGATGCACAATGAATGCAAATATTGGTGCTTTCTTCTTACTGCAACCATGTTAGAGTTACTGAAATACATTTTTTTTATCACAGCAGCAACAATAATATTTTAATTTTCTCTTTTTAAATGGCCCATGATATTTACTGGTTACAAAAACAAAATCGACCAATCCCAATTTGTAAAGCTTCATCAACCTTAGAAACAAACAGAAAACAGTGATACTGGTATATTTAAATTGTACAGTAACATTAATGAAATAAAATAAACCACTGGTATTATAGCAGCACAATAAAGAAGAACAGTGACGCCCTCAATAATTCACTAGTATCATTACAGTTATGTATATGGTGCGATTTCTGTGTTAAGAACAATGCTATAGTATGCAATAAATATATAAACATTGGTCTTATTTTCTTTCTGCAGCTAACCTAACATTAAAAAAAAGAATACAAACCTTGCCCTTTCTCTTGCCCACACTGTATACCCTACTGCTATCTGTATACTATCTAACATCCTACATTCACCTACAGATACAACATTTCCATAGCCCCACACTGTATTATACTAATACTGTCCGTTCCTCACTCTCCTACCTTGCCATCTCCTCACAACTCTACAATTACACACCTATTGCATACTTCCAGTTCACACATGTAGATGTCAGCAGTGCCACTGCCCACTTCAGCAAACACTTTCACATACTCTCCAAACTGTCACACAAGCATGCATGTATGTTATCACAGATTCTCCATAGTGGTGATATACACCCTGATCCCGGACCACATACTGCACAACATACCATCATGTCTACCATTCCACCCTTTCCTCACATTAAAACTTCAAACCTTCTCATTCTTAACATGAACCTTAGAAGCCTAGTTAACAAAATCACAGACTTTCATGCATTCATTGTACAATACTCACCAGACATTCTTATAGCAACAGAAATTTGACTAAAACCCCATGTAAGAGAACCAGACATACTCCCACAAGATTATTTTGCACACAGGTTAGACAGGATCAGGAAGAAGGGAGGCGGGGTTGCAATCTTCTGCAAGGATAACCTAAGTATAGACTACCTACCCATCAAATAGCCTTATGATGACAACTTTGAAGTCCTAGTAACACAGCTCAAAATCAACCCAAAGAAAAAGATTACCATAATAGCCACATACATCCCCAAAATACTCCCACTGCCATTGAGGAACTCATAGCCTGGACAGCCTCATCCTACACCCACAAAACCATTATCACAAGTGACTTCAACTTAGACTGGAACACTTGCACTGGTGATAACCCCTCTACTTTCATAAATCTGCATGGTTTCTCCCAAACAATCCAGTTTCCCAGTCAAATAGATAAACAAAGCAAAAAGAAAACTATCTTTGAGTGGTCACTTATTAACAGTACCACCCACAACTATCTCTCCAGATGCCTTCCAAATAATTTAAGTGACCATAGACCTGCCTATTTAATCTGTCATTAGGTCAGCCCACCCACAACCATAGTTTACAAAGTCATATGAAATACCAAAAACTTCTCTAATGAAGCATTCTTAGACATGCTCATTAAATGTAACTGGACACCACTCCATCATCTCCTACTCGACCAGGACATAACATACTTCAGTGACACATTTCTAGCTATTCTAAATAGCTTAGTACCAACTCGTACATGTTGTGTTAAAAATAAGAGATTGCCCTGGATATCAAAAGACACCATTAGACTTCAAAAACTTAGGGAAAAAAAACTTGGTTTCAATACCAGAAAACAAAAGACAATAAAACTCTGTTAGCATGCAGCAGCTCCACAATCAAAAAAAAAAAAAATATTATGCATCTATGCAAAACAAATATAAAAACAATCACAAAAGGTTCCGGTAGTCAATTAACTTGCTCCTCCACAACTTCAGATCCAGCAACCATTAATCAAAGTGTGAGTATTGCCTCACAAATCAACACCTACTTTATAAACACCATCCTCTCCTTAGTTACAGGGAACAATTCCACCCACCATCTCTTCCACCTAATGTGAAAACTATCAAAAACTGTTTTGACCTCAGACCTGTCCCAACTAACACCATAAGAACAATACCTGAAAAACTGAAACCTTCTTCCTTAGCAGCTGACCAACTCCCCAGTGAGTACTTCAAACTTTCAGCCGATGCCACAGCTCTGCCTGTCTCCATTCTGGTAAACAGATGTATAGCAGAACAATATGTTTCAAAATTATGGTAAATTTCATATATCATCCTTCTGCATAAAGGAGGAACATCAACAGAATTAAACAATTACAGACCCATAGCCATCCTTTCCCCATGTGTCAAAATTCTGCAAAAATGTATATACGCTCAATTACTACAATACCTGCTATCTCACAACCTTATCTCTCACTCCCAACACAGTTTCAGACCATAACACAGTACCACCACAGCCCTAATTAATTTTTCTAACACCATCAACCAACTCAGAAATTCAAACCAGCAAGTAGCATCAATCTTCCTAGACATGCCAAATGCATTCGACGCTGTCTCCCATCAGAAACTCCTTAAAACTCTTGCCTCACTAAACCTATCAAAGACTTCCCTCTCCTGGTACCTAAGCTATCTCTCTGACAGACAACAAGCAATACGATGAAAATCCAAACTCTCACGACTTCTGTTTGTCTGAGTCAGAGTCCCTCAAGGATCCATACTAGGGTCCCTTCTTTTCACCATCTTCTCTAATGATCTAGCCTCATCCACAACGCACAATAAAGTAGTTCAGTATGTGGAAGATTCAACTTTAATCTGCTCAGCAGATACTTTACCAGACCTCCAAATAGTAGCCCAACAAGCTTTTAATGATATAGAAACATATCTAAGTAAATCACAACTAATCCTAAACCCCAAAAAAACAGTTAATCCTATTTACGAGTAGCAATCACTGACCACCCCTCGTTTCAGCATTCTCTCTGCAAACAACACAGTCATCCAACCAGTTGAGCATACAAAATTGCTTGGCATGACAATCGACAACAAACTCAGATTTGACCAACACATAGCCATCACAATTAAGAAAGTTCACATCAAACTTGGCTCACTGTACAGAAGCAAGCCATTCCTCATTGAAAATACCGGACTAGCCATATCCAGAACCTTTTTCTTCTCTACACTCCTATATGCTTCCCACTCTTTACCAACTTAAAAATATCAGACTTAATCAAATTGGAAACTTGCTACAACAAAATAGCCTGCTTCGCAGCCAAACTTCTCCACCAAACCCACCATTGTATTGCTCTACATACATTAAAGTGGCTTAAGCTACCTAACCTTCTCCATCTCTACCAATTTAAATTCACACACAATATCATCTTCCATTCTGACAATTAACTATCCCTCACAAAACTTGTTGTTACCTACTCATGCCTACAAAGTCTAACATCTGCAGACAGAAACTTTCTCACAGTAAACAAAGCTAACAACACTCATGGTAAAGCCCTATTCTCAAATCAAATAGCCAAATTATGGAACTCTGTACCCCACACCCTCCAAAACACACCTGAATCTACTAATTTCAAACAAATACTATTTGAACATCTATCCAAGAACTGGCATTGCTCCTGTGCCAAATCTGACTGACAAGACATCTCTAACTCTCTCAACACACTGCCCACTCCTTACCTCATTATCCCCCTCTCCTCAGTGTTTTATATAAATATATATATAAATATATATATATATATATATATATATATATATATATATATATATATATATATAAAAAATAAATCTCATTTGTTCATAACCATTATTTAATATGTACACAGCACTAATTTTATTTTTCTGACAGTGATCATTACTGAAATGCTTGTGTTTTTCTTTTTGAACCTGTATCTACTAGAAAACTGTATTAAATAATTCCATGTATTGACTAGATGATTTTTTTTGCATCTTAGTATATGTATACTATTGTACTATCTCATTATTGTATTTTGCTTATATTATATATTTGTGTGTGTGTGTATATATATAGATATTATTTTTGGAACTTAAGTCCAAAGAAGACATTATTGTGGTGATCCAGTCAGTAAGCAATCAAAACCTTATTTACATGCTTGTAAGTAGGCACATAGTAATAGATAATATAAAACATAACATACAGTGGATATAAAAAGTGTACACACCCCTGTTAAAATGCCAGGTTTTTGTGATATAAAAAAATGAGACCACAATAAATCATTTCAAAACTTTTCCCACCTTTAATGTGACCTATAACCTGTACAATTTAATTGAAAAACAAACAAATCTGTTAGGGGAAAAATATAAAAAATAAAAAAAACATACAATAAGCTGTTTGCATAAGTGCGTACACCCTTAAACTAATACTTTGTTGAAACACCTTTTAATTTAATTACAGCAGTCGGTCTTATTGGGTAGTAGTCTATCAGCATGGTACATCTTGAATTGGCAATATTTGTCCACTCTTCCTTGCAAACGCACTCTAAATCTGTCAGATTACGAGGGCGTCTCTTGTGCACAGCCCTCTTCAGGTCACCCCACAGATTCTCTATTGGATTTAGGTCTGGCCTCTGGCTAGGCCATTGCAAAACTTTAATTTTCTTCTGGTGAAGCCATTCTTTTGTTGATTTGGATGTGTGCTTGGGGTCATTGTAGTGTTGAAAGGTGAAATTCTTCTTCATCTTCAGCTTTCTAGCAGATGCCTGAAGGTTTTGAAAGTGACTGGTATTTGCAACTGTTCATAATTTCCTCCACCTTGACTAAAGCCCCAGTTCCAGCTGAAGAAAAGCAACCCCAAAGCATTATACTGCAACACCATGCTTCACCGTGGGGATGGTGTTCTTTTGATAATGCGAAGTGATGTTTTTGTACCAAACAAACCTTTTGGAATTGTGGCCAAAAAGTTAAAAATTGGCATCATCAGACCATAACACATTTTTCCACATGGTTTTTAGAGACATAACGCATTGTTTTGCAAATTGTAGGACATTTTTCTGTGTAAGCGAAGGCTCTTCAACAAAGTATTAGTTTAAGGGTGTGCACACTTATGTAACTAGCTTATTATTCTTTTTATTTTTTATATTTTTTGTTTGTTTTTCAATTGAATTGTACAGGTTATAGGTCACATTAAAAGTGGGAAACGTTTTGAAATGATTTATTGTGGTTTCATTTTTTTTAATGTCACAAAAACCTAGCATTTTAACAGGGGTGTGTGCACTTTTTATATCCACTGTAGCCTGTTAAATCAGTATTATATCCAATCAGGAATCAACCCACCTGCAATCAGGCTGAAGATATAAAGTCAGTATTAAAATTTAAGAACTAAAATGCAAACCGAAATGTGAAGTAAATTAGGTGGGTTATATAGGATGAAAATGTTCCTATTCATTAGTTTTTCTCCTCAGAGAGAAAGGTAAAGTCCCTTATAGTATAATGCACTTTGGCTGAGTACAAATCCCATTCCAGGCTGAAAGGCAGTGAATCAATCCCCTGTCTGTGATATCATGTCCTTAGCCACTGAGCAAATGCCAATATTTGTTTTGATATGCAAGTATCTTAATAGGTTGTGGGGACATTTTGCTGAGCAAATGTATTTCCCATGTTTGATAGGGTATTTAATATCCTACTATATCCTGCTGCATATCAAAGGTAGAGCCCCTTTGTAGATCATTCGCTCTAATATGAACAGTAACAATGTAATATTTACCCATAATCCTTTTTTAACCTACTTAAGGTTTCCCTGATTTTAGCCCTAAGCAGGTATGACACTGCTAAGCAATAATGCCCGATTGGGTATGGATAATGCTAGACTTACCCATAGCTAGTGTGATGTGATCACAAGGGTGAAGCCCAAGTGATCAAATAAAGGCAACTGTGGGTAAATCCAATATTACCCAAACCTAGGGGTGGTTATTTGTATTATAAAATGGTATTATTTAAGAAAGAACTTGCTTACCTTTTTAAAATAATATCTATGTATAATAGCAGTGTAGTGTTCCTCAGTGTTGCTTCCCTGTTCACACACATTTCGTGATGTACTGTGCATGTGTATAGGACTTATGTTCCCATGCTCGCACTGTATATCAGTGCTGTTCAACAAAAATGTTGTTTTTCTTCCTGTTAGAATGAGGCAAAATGTGGACATTCTCCGAAAATCCAGACAGTTCAGAGGTACAACAGTCTGCTGAAACTGGCAGAAATACAAAGAAAATCAGGTATGTTTCTGGTTCTTTAGTTTTGCAGAATGTACCTGATTTGTATTATATTTGGTCTGCCCTCAGTATCATATATCAATAAAAAAAGTCTAGCTGTTCAATGGCACTTTAAGGGCCAGACTGTTTTGTATTGGTATATGTTTGATTTACAATGGGCATGATGGTTGGACTGACCAATCAGCATACATATTTTTTAATACTAATGAGAAGTCATTTTATAATCAAAAATACTTCATAAAGTTCAGTGAGGTATGCATAAAGGAGTCACAAATTGTTATGGTATTTGTGGGTTACCAGGTAGCTGTGTGTGCCTTCTAGACGTTTGAGTCTGGCTTGGTTCAGTTTTAACCCTGGCGCTTTTTAAAATGTATGCACTCTCTTGTTACCGTATTATAGTTACTGTGTGTACATATGTGAATATGCTACATGTAGGGGGGTCTAGATTTATTTATCATGTCAACACTTGAGGCGAATGTGAGGCTTCTGTGAAAGTGTTCATTAGACCATCTGCATCTACAGATACCGATGGTCTAATGAACACTTTCATAAGAGTATCTGCATATGTAGTAGTAACTGTGTATGTATGCCCACAAGGTGGGTCTGCTGTTAATCTCTGTTTTACAGATATATTTATACCTGTCAGAGATATGTAAGATAATGTCGAAAAGTAATGTATTTTATGTGAGCATAAAGCCTGAGATAGCAATGATCTGTCAAGGCTTTGGAAAGTTAGTTTGTGCAGTGCTTCACATCCAATCTAAAGAAAGAGCTTTCCTATTTAAAATATAATTTGAATAAATGTGCACTGCTAGTTAAATCCTAGCTTTAATTTTGTCAAAAAGCCACTAAAGTGCATTTTTTTTTGTAACAAGTTTACTTTTTAAACAAATGTATCTGCTCTAGTTTTATCTGCTTACAATTACTTTTTATAATCGTACTAGGTATTGGGAGTAATCAGAAGTTTTAAAGCAAGGTGGAAAAAGCTTTAATGTTGTTCAGCACTGGGCAGTTTAAGAGGAAATGAATGGGGGGGGGGGGTAAGTGAAAATTAAGGGAAGTGCCCTTAGAATATGATCGTGCAGTGTCACTAGTAAGATAACATGAGAAAAAAGTGAGAGGAGCTTCTGAATTCGTATTTACTGGAGTCATTGGACTTAAGGACACAAAAGGAATGTAGGGCAAGATGTGAAAATCAAGTGTATTCACATAGTAGTTTGTTCTAGCAGAAAATGTCTCAAGAAAATGTTAAACCTGTTTTCTTTCCCAAGGAAAAAAAATACTTAGATTAAAAATAACACTGTAGAAAAACAAGGGAGGGTGGGTGTGTTGAGTTGCCTTATTTTACAAGGTGCAGCAGGGTTTGAGTCTCAGAAAGGATAATTGGCTAGGCTTAAAATGGCTCGCAAGGGCAGTTAGCTTAGTACTAACCTATGAACCTATGAACCTATGAATAAAAATACAGAAAAGAAAGTAATCTAAGCTTGCAAGCAAAAACATATGCACTCACTCAGTAGTCTGTTCTAGCAGCAATCTAAAAAAAACTGTTACTGGTTTTCCTGAACTTAAATGGACTAGTCACAGTTTTTACCTAACACAGAATTTTAAAAATCTAAGAACAAAATCGTTAAATGAAAACAACACACTAAAACAAACAGAAAGGAAAAACAATGTAAGTATACAAACAAGAAAATGAGATGCAGTTGTGCACTCTGATATGGCAACAATTGCAAAAAAAGGGTTTTCCTTGCCTTTTAATGGGCTAATTTCCTGCTTTGCCCACAATGTACAAGCAGCCCAGTTCCCTTAAGCTTCAGAGAAAGAAATGCAAGGTTTGCTTTCTATATCATTTAAAGATTCTAAAACTCGGTGAAAAGATTAACCTGATTTAAATACAACTATAATTGAAGAAGAGTAAAAAAGGAAGAAAACTATGTGTACAAATTAAAAAATAATCGGTTATACTCACTCTGTTCTGGTAGTTCTGTCAAGAAAACCTTGAAACCTCTCTGTAACTATTGGAATCGGCAGTAAGTAGTCTACCCTTCCACCATGCCAATCGCACAGCTGCGTTGCTACCCTAATACTTGCATATCTTCTTCATTCTCCAACTTTCATGGGCTTCCAACCACGCAATCCAACAATCAACAGTTTGTTAATAAACCTAAATTTCAGCAAAGATACACCCCTTTTGGTATCATAATATAGCCACTAAGTAAAGAGTCACTGCTTCAGCCTCCAGCTCTCAAGCTAAGGCAACAGGGTGTGTCAATTGTATATCACCCTTATTACTTAAATGTGAAGGCAGGGGTGTGAGACCCTAACAACAAGATTTATGTGCACAAAGGCATGCCTGTCACTAAACTGGCTTCATTACCTAAAAAAAAAAATAAATAAATAAATCACTTTTTCCCTTAATATAGTTACATTCAACTATGATTCATGCATCTCTAGCCATCACTCAGCTATAATAGTTTTATTGGCTAAATCTCAGTCAAAAGGTGTATTTATTAGAAATAAATACAGTGGGCTTACATGATGCTGCATGTTCCTCTATCAAGAAGACATGCAAGACCACGGAGGACTAGCCTTACGGCTGTGCTGAAGGCTAATGAGGCACTCTGGGAAAGACTCATATGCTAATTAGCCATGCACTTTCTCTCTTCCTGGAGCTACCTCTAGGCTGAGTGATTCAAAAAATGCTTGGTCATGTAGATCAGCACACCCACCAAGTCACAGTAATGAACACAACCAAAAGGCTATACTAAACCTCCAAACACTAATATGATAGTGGAGGGGGGAATACTAGACATCAGGGCTTACTTTTAAAGTACCATAATGGCACTGCCGGACATCAGGGATTCCTCTTTAAAATCTTGTACCAGCACCAAAATTACTATAGGGATCAGGGCTGGAGGGATAAATGCTTCAAAGTGTCATAATAACACCAACATTACTATGGGGATTGGGATGGGGGTGATACACTAAACCAACAGAGAAATATGCATAAAATGCCCTAAGGTAGGGAATAGCATAACAGGAAGTAGGGAGGAAAACCACTAAACACACCCTAAAGTGTCGTAATGGTACAAACTGCAGTATGTGGATTGGGGTGGTGGGAAACCAGTGGATACCAGGGATAGAGTGAAGTGCACAGACATTATAAGCCTACTGAGTGGGAAGAACCATAAGATGGTATAGACAGGAATGGGAGTTGTGATATGTGTGTTCAAGTTTGTGAACATGTGTGAGAAACAGAGAGAGAGAGAAAGTGACTGGAGAGGGGAAGCCACTGCCTACTGGAGCAACAGGTTACTACTGCAATGTGCAGATCAGCCAATATCTGCACATCATGGTAGGAACTGCAATTCAGGAAACATACATTAATGTTACATTTCATTCTGGAAGGGCCTTTCTAGCATTAGCTGTATGGCTTGTGTTAGGAACTTCAATGAATTCCTATGAATGTCTTCTCTAATTGCTAGACTACTATGCTTATGAAGTCACCCATTTGCTTTTGAAAGTCAGGCTTTATAAATTGCTCAAAACAAAGATTAAAGTTTTTAAGTTTTCTAGATTTAATAGCACCCATCTGAAACCTCCCTCTCCAATTCCATGTATTATTCCACAAAATTCCTCCAAGTTCATATATTATTCCATACAAATTCCACTCAAGGCGAGACCAGTGAAAGTAAACGCTAAAATGTAAGCACACTTCTGTTGTCACAGAGCACATTATCACATAACTTTTATTAAATAATAATTAAAATATGCCAAAAATCTGGTACTTTGGCAACACCTTCACAAGGTTCTAAAGGCTGAAAGACTAATCACTCGTTTTATATATATATATATATATCTAGATGAAATGGAGGATGTAATCAGTAGGACAGTAGGAGAACTAATGTAATTTGCAGTTAACCAGGTTAAATTGTTAACATAAGTATAATAAACCTTTTATTAAGTTCCTTAGGCTATAAAGTTTTAAATTAAAAAATAAATCATACTGGTTTTGAAAAATATTATAATACAGTTCCTCATCACACATTTTACGCATAATAAAAACTTTAACATTTTCTGATTTGTTGCATGTATTTGGTTGGAATGAGAGACCAATGGACTGTCCTGTGAGGAATTCCTAGTATTTGTGCCCTCGCTGGACGCTTGGTCTGACCTATGTAACAAAGGCAACAGGGGCATTTAAGGCAGTTAAGTGCCTTCTGATAAGAATCTGAACCATTGGAAGATGTAAAATTGAGCCCGTTAATATCCTGACAATATTTACAATGCATGTATTTGCAAACACTGCAGCCTTCACAGTTGTTACTTGTCCTCCCTCTCATACCCTTTTTTCTAGATCCAACAGTTCTGGCAAATCTATAATTCTGTTTTATTCCAGGATTTTTGTTTTTGTTTCTCTTCATCATGACCTCTGTGCTTAAGCCTGTCCACTGTACTTAAGGCCACTTTTTGAAACTTTTTTCCTCTGTGCATAAATGTTGTCATGTAAGAATTTTACAGCTATTAATGATTCCATGAATGTGGGGCAGGAGTATGGGTGACATAAGAAAAGGAATCGGTAAAGGCTAGTTTCTTATGTAATGTAGTATAAACCTGTATCCTATGTGTATATTTTAACACCTAAAAAGTCAGTACTGTGAACTCTCATGTTTTGGTTGGAAAAAATCCATAACTGATTATTTCACAACCCATTGAAAAAATATCAGCAATCTTCCTTTTCACCTTTAACAATCAAAAAAGATCATCAATAAAGCACCTATAAAATGCTACACCTTCATTAAAATACTTATTTCTCTATGCAGCCACCTGTTCAAACATGCTGATAAACAAATTCACATAAAAACTACATGGCAAGCAAATGTGGCAACTAAATTATTTCATTTTTTTGGCAAATGGTTAGAAAGATGATAAGAAATAACTAAACAGTAATGCTGTTTTGAGTGTTTCTTATGTACGGGTTGTTACTGAGAGCATCATATGAAATAAGCTTGCATTAACAAGCTTCAACAGAGGTTATATAAGCACAGAAGAGAAACTGAAATACTATATATAAAAAAATCATTGGGCAAGTATTGAAAGCGGGGGGGGGGGGTTCACCTAACAGTTTATCAGTTTGCCTGACCACTTTGCTATCAACATGGCATATAAAGTAAAGCTTGCAAGCTACCCCAAAAGACACTGGCTAAAACAAACGCATACCAGTACTTTGTATTGTAGTTCTACCTTTTTGGCAGTCAATAAATTCCTTTAGTATATATACCTCCAACATATAACATCCGAAAAGACAAATACACTAGTAGGAAGCTATAACTTAATTGAATTGAAAGTTCCATGTACTAAAAGAATTATGATTGGATTGTTGAGCACAGCTTCATTCTGTTATGTAGTATTGAAATGGATTTCCAGAAAATCACCTTTCAAGGTTTGGCCTTGAAATAAATTTCTTAAGATCCATTTCTTGAGCACACAACAACCTGACCATAATCCTCAATAGCTAACTCGGAGGTTCCCAAATCTTCAGACAAATGATATCAGTGATACTTGGCTGCCCACTCACTTTCCAGAGCTCAAATGACTGGGCTTCAGTGAAATAGATTGTACCTAACCAAATGTATCACATTAATGGTTGAATATGGGGAAATCAGTAAATTGCACAAAATTGTTCAGTAGGCTATGAATAAAAATTACACATTTTTCTTAATTATTTTATTGCTGATAGAACAGACTATGTGGAGGACGTTGTGTTATATTAAAATGCACTCTGTGATTCAGTTTAATGTGATAAAGTAGTTAAATAAAGTGTCTGTGTGTTTGTGTATGAAGAGGTTAGGGCTTAAGGCTTATTTAGAATTTAACCACTTCAAAAAGTACAGTATCCCACTATAATGCCTTATTGTTATTATGGAGTGGCCCATTTTATCAGAATGTAGGCATTTAAACATCAGTATCACTCCAGAGTTCTACTCAAGTAATCACGCTGCACATGGCTTTACTGAGGGACTGGGGTACCCTATATACTATACAATTAAAAACCCTGAAGAACTTATAATGAATGAAAACATCATCCCTGCTTCAATTAATACCTTCTTTGAGGGCACAGAACCACCCTAAAATGCTGGAACCCACCATTTGTCATGAAGTTGGATGAATATCACGCAAAAAAATGTCACCAGTTGCCAAGCTGTTGATAATGGAACCAGAACTAAAATAACAATCTAATCTAACTGGAAAGACAGATGCTTTTTGGAAAACATTTTTGATTTTGCTAGGGAATAATATACCGTTATTTTTATTTCTGCGTTAAATCTTTTAATGAACACACATGTGACAACAAAGTATACCCTGAAGTTTAGATTGTCTGTTAGTCATTTAAGACATTTATAGTATTTATAGTAATGCCACCTTCATTTTACCTTTTCTCCACTGTGGTGGTTGTATACATATATTATGGTAAAATAATTGACTCCCCTTTCACTTGACATGTCTGGTCAAAAAAAAGACATTCAAATAATCAAAATAAATCAGAAAGAAATAACATTATTAAAGGCTCTGTACTTCCACACCCCCTGCCACTTAAATATTACAACTAAAGATTCACATAAAATCAGGGAAAGGGCATATTTCACATCTTGGTATTACACCCACAATGCAACACCAGTGTCAGACATTGCTCTGTCTACCAAACTGAGTTAGGTACACAGGTATGCATATATAAGGAGCCATCTAAATTAACCAAAACACAAAATGTCAATCTAAAAAATATCAAGTCAAGAAAAAGAAATCAAACTTCTACAGGACATGCTCCGAGAAATACCTTGGAACATGTAGAGAACAAACAATGTTTTTGCACCCCTTCACTAATTATCCATACAAACTCCAAGAGCAAACACTACCAGTGTACATTGCAACTTCATCAATCCCAGTATTATAGCAATCTTGTACCATTGTCAAACAGCTTTTCTGTTAACCAAACTGGGCAGTTAGGAAAGCTGTTGACAGTATGCACATTGGACTAACTTAAGGGGACCTGATAAAATGTATCTGTCTGTATGTACATAAGGAGTGATTAAATGATCAATATCATTTGGTTGACATGTACATGAAAATGACATTTCCTGGGTAGGAGACTATCCCCTTTTTCTAGGGTTGTTTAATGTATTTTTGTTTTTGTTTTATGTTTGTTTGTTTTTTTTATTTTTCCATGAAAGTGCATTTTCGACAAAATGCACTTTCGTGGAAGTTCGATGAAGTACGGTTCGATGAACCGTACTTTCAATTAATGAACATAGACCCATATATATATATATATATATATATATATATATATATATATATATATATATATATATATATATATATATATATATATATGTGTGTGTGTGTGTGTGTGTATGTATTTATTTGCATACAGGCTGCTAGGGTCTGATTCCCAGGATCCATTTTGGACAAACAGTACTTGAGAAACTCTCCATTTGTTGTACTGGCACTGCAGGACAAGCATTGCCCTCCAGCTTTGGGGGACCCCATGTCTGCACTGGTAGCCTGGCAGGGAGTGAGCATCCCTCCATTTATGAGCCATATTGTGCTCATTTTTTTAGTCTAAAAGTAAATACACCTCTCTGTCTCTCATGAATAAGTTAAAAATGATCACATTCTGTGTACAGTGTTAAAGAACTCTGTAGGTAGAATTGTTGAAAGATTCCATTCTGACACAAAACTTTTATTACTTGATAGTCAGGTTTACTCTTAAAAAGTCTTAAAACAGAGGAGGTGGAGGTAACTACAGAAGTAAAATTTAAGGTCGTACAAGGCAAACATTATAAAGCGGATGTGCTATTGAAATACATTTATGAGATCACATAAAGCATGCAGCTTCAAAATAGGTTAACACACTGACACTCCAGCTGGGCCAAGATATATGAATTTGATGTAAGTTTTAAGCATTTATAGTTCTTTGTCTGATTGTGGAATAAGATCATCTTTGTTAATACACTGGACACTAATAATGTCAATATTCATACAGTGTGTATGATCAGCGATGAATAATTATATAAAATATGTTAGCCCTCAATAAGCAAAGCTTCACTTTATATGACTGAGCCTTTTAAGTTCAGTATCACTATGCCACTTGCTTTGTTCTACAAAAAGCCTTTTTCTGTCTCAACTGTTTCATGAAGCATCTGTGGCCCCCAAGTGATGTTTTCACAGAAAAAAGAAAACCCTGTATGCATTCAACACAGAAAAACCTTGAGCCCGATTGTGAAACCACATGAGTTTAGTTACCTGCCCCACAAAGATAGTGATCTAAAATACAAAGGGCATTCCCCCAGTGTGCAGTTTAATGTGGTAAAGTGACAGTTGCCACAGGTGGGTGTAAGGAACTGCACATGCTGCAATGTTAACCTAGCACAGAATAAACTTCTTTTTTTTTGATTTGCTGGGTAATATTACCTTTAAGCTCCATGTGGCAAGTATTATCATATCAGATGCTAACATTATGAAAAACTTATATGCAAAAGTCTTATTTTGTTACAAGAAAGAAAACATGAAGAATGCCACTGATAGCTACATAGAACTTCTTTGCAACTCTGACTTGTGTCAGTCTAAGGTACAACACTATGGGATTGCAGGGCAACTCTAAGTATATGTAGGTCTGCTATATGTCCATATATTGGCAGGTGTAGAGCCTGGCGCTTGCTGATTGCAGCATGGAAAATAGTTGCATGTAATTTTTATGTCATTAAACTTACTTGTATTTTGAAAATGAATATTTTTTTTGCTTAGAATACAAGATTTCAGGAGAGAAGAGTTTTCAGTAGCACTGCATTACTGATGGTGATGCCAGGATAAAGGAGAAAAATATGTCTGTCTCTCTCCATAGATGTATATATACAAATAACAGATATGTGTGGTTTGTGCAAACGTTTGCGCACATATATCTATATGGTGTCAATATAGCACAGCTGCCTCATAGCACTTGGTTTCAGTTCCAGATGGGGTGGCTTCTGTGCAGACTCTGCATGTCCCTTCTGTGCCCATATGGGTTTTGTTGGCTACTCAGGTTATCATCAGCATCCATAAAATGTGCCAGAGGTAAATTGGTATTCTTTTACACCATCAATAATTGTCAGAGTGTGTGTGTGTGTGTGTGTGTGTGTGTGTGTGTGTGTGTGTGTGTGTGTGTGTGTGTGTGTGTGTGTATGTTTGTTCATCTTGCATTGAGCTGGCACCCAACTAATGATGAGTTTCTATACATTGTACCCTCTCATCCACTGAATACAATGATATGCTCTGGTTCTCCACAATTTTGCATTGCATTACTTGGGTAAATGTAGAGGGAATGAAAGAATGAATGAATGAATGAATGAATAAATGAAAAAAGAAAAACATGCACACATACTAGACGTGACACACACACCTAATAGATGAAACAAATTGAGGAGGAGGCCATGCTGCACTCCATGTTTAAAAGTAAAAAAAAAAATGTCCCTTGTTAGTTTGCTTTCTACCGTGACTTCTTTCAAGCACATGCTGTCACTATATAATAGGTCATTACATGAAACCTTATGGATGCAGAAACCAGCTTTAAAATAGTTTTGGGTGTAAAATAGACTCAAAACTGAAGAAGTTCTGTTAAGACAGCTGGTTGGTCTATGCTTGTGTGGTGTAGGGGAGTGGAGTGGGTGATGAGTAATGGATTTAACCCTGCTGACCCTTTTCATATTTATGAAGTATTAGTTTGGAGTATCTGCTAAATATGCTGGGACCAGAAACTGTATTTTCCGGACTGATATGGCCAAACAGTTCACATAAAAAACAGAAATGTCAGATAATGTAATATAGTAATCATGAAGCTATAAAAAAGCCTTACTGAACTGAAAAGTATCCACTACTGAATCTTTCTGTGTATGGGAGGAGAGTTACAGCACTGGCGATTGTTTTAATTAATATTAATAATGCATAGGGAGGGCATGGTTAATCAGTGACAGCTTCAGGGAAAGGGTAACTTCATATAATACTGCCAGAGATGGATGAATGGGGTAACTTCATATAATACTGCCAGAGATGGATGAATGGGGTAACTTCATATAATACTGCTAGAGATGGATGAATGGGGTAACTTCATATAATACTGCCAGAGATGGATGAATGCAGTAACTTCATATAATACTGCCAGAGATGGATGAATGGGGTAACTTCATATAATACTGCCAGAGATGGATGAATGGGGTAACTTCATATAATACTGCCAGAGATGGATGAATGGGGTAACTTCATATAATACTGCCAGAGATGGATGAATGGGGTAACTTCATATAATACTGCCAGAGATGGATGAATGGGGTAACTTCATATAATACTGCCAGAGATGGATGAATGGGGTAACTTCATATAATACTGCCAGAGATGGATGAATGGGGTAACTTCATATAATACTGCCCGAGATGGATGAATGCTGTTATAGCTATGCAATCTTGAAGTCTGAGTTTCTTCACTGGTAAAGATCAGTTGGACTGAATACCATTATTTTTACACTTGAATTTATGTACTTGTTCTACCTATACAAGAATAAAATTGCTAAGTGACAGAAGCTTCTGAAGTATTACTGCTTGCTTTTTGTACACTAAGCAGCACTTTCTGTCTACCATCATACTTAACTATTTGAGTACTCTGATGTCGCTGCCTTTATGAATACATGGCCATAGTTCATTGCCTACTCAGTGCAGTCTTGTGTCCTCATTTTAAGTGCACAGGATCAAACTGAGTTATATGCAGTTAATTTTCAAAGCCTTGCAGAGTAATGCACCAGCATATCACTTGGTTGATTCAATTGTGTAGAAATTGAGTGGATTTCAAACCAAAGCAGCTAAGTCTTGTAAATGTCAATGAATGCAGATGCATGTAGACACAATATGCGTGACCTTCAGCAAATCTCAATCATCAGAATCTCTGTGCAGCTTTAAAACTGAGACGGGAACAGATTTCTATTAAAAATTAAAAGTTGTATTATACAAGACCTGCTCTGTGAATAATGAAACCTGTTCAGGAGTTAAAGTATTTAGAAACCCTTTACCTCAGAGAGGTTTTTAAGTGCTGAGTTTATGAATTCTTCATTAGTAAGAGTGGTACGTGATCAGGATCAAAAGAATTAAATTGGGGTATATTAGGAAAAAAACTACATTTTATACTGAGTTTTCCAGGTCATTGTAGCCTGATGTTTGGAAACCTAAGAAGTAAATCACAGTACACAGCAAGCATGGGTTTTAATCATGCAGTTAGCACCTGCAAGCCCTCAGCAAATCATAACTGTTTCATGCTGCAGGGTCATTTTACCTATCAGAAAAAAATCCGCCCTCACTTATCCCCATCAGTTTGGTACCCACTTACACAGAATTACTACTCTGTGATTGCACTGAAAAAAAGTACTATGCAGTTATAGTTAACAAACACCATGCTGGGTGGGGAAGGAGACAAAAAAACGGAAAGATCACAAAGGTGATAAAGTGGTGGTTGCATAGAATGAAATTCCTGTTTTTTTTGAAATATAGAATTTAAATTAGACCTTGTGACCTTTCTATGCAGGGCTGGTTACTTTTACTTACCCAGCCAGCCATCATAAAACAAAGAATATATTTGTAGCTGGAGTTATCTAAATTAAGCATAGAAGTTAATTGATTAGATATTGGTTTTACAGTTAATGTCAGCAATTAGGTAGCAAGTCTGCTCAGTAAAAATTAAAAATATAAATTCTACAAAGATGTAAAAATACACTAGATCCCTGAGAGGATTTCTTGAGTTTCACGGAACAAACTCTGCTGATACTCTAAATGATTATTTACTGACAGGTTGTCTTATATTTTCCCCTAAAGTCTAATATAATCTATTTACCTATGACTTTACAAATTTTGATTTAACAGATTGGTGCTTAGATTGTGTTCAGGCACAAACTATAACATGACATAAACCAGCTTGACAGAGATTATTATATGTTAACAAACAGTAAAATAATGCTTGGCAGGAGGTTGTTTTGGCTCTGGGATACAAGCAGTCAAATCAAGAACTTCCAGTTTTGCTTTTAACCTTTTGAGCAGGTACACAAATGGCAGATGTGGATTATCTGAGGCTTGCATTACTGCATGCTTGGTAGTTTGTCATGGGGATCTGAATATCCTCTGCCCAGAGCAGCTTATGTATGTGCTAAGTCATGCCCACATAGTCTACTGAAGGATGGGTGATATGTGCAGGGATATATTGAGAAGCAGTTCATTGGCTGCTGAGTATCATAAACCTGTTGGGATAGGAGGGACTGCGATCAGATGATAGAACTGTCAGTTATTCCATGTTTGTGTGCGTGTCTCTGTGTGTGTTGGGACAATGGCTAATACTCCTTTTGTGGCAGAAAAGACTCAGGACTGCTGTCGCCTGTCTTCTACATTTTTCTCTTGCAGTTATCAGCTCCAATATGATGCACTTGTTGCTTTTGGCTACACATTGTGCAGAATTATGATTTTTCTTTGCAACTATACCATAAAAACTATGTGCAAATACCGAAGCATGAAACTAATTCTCTCTGATTTATTACTCCATACTGAGCTCTATGTTTAAAAACAAAAACGTGTTCCTTTTTATTTTACTTTCTGTTGTGTTTTCTTTTCTTACAAGCATATGCTGTCACTATATAGTAGGCCAAGGGATTCAAAAATATGTTTGTAGTTGTTTACATATAATAATCTCTGTAAAGCTGTTTTATGTACTGTGCCCATATTTACACGCAGGATTCCTCACCATACCTCTTAGCGGTTTTGATTTAGACTGTGACTTTAAATCTCATATTTACATTTGCTTTCTTGAACTGTATTGATGTTTTAATAATGTTTTGATTATTAATGGATGCATGCATTAAAAAAACACTGAACTCTAAAATAAGTTGATACATATATCAAAAAGCACTAAATGAATATGATTTAGAATTTTCTTCTTTTTTACTCAGTAAAATAAGATACTGCCATTCTTCTTGGCTGTCTGCTATAAACTTTGAAAAGAAATAACAGGACTTTCAATGTTTATACTTAGAAATGTATGCTCCTTTCTTTGTCCAGGCTTGTAATTTTTTTCTTTTGTTTATACTTTGTAATTTTTTATGAACAGAAATGATGTGTCACCAATGCAAAACTAGAACACTGAGCATCACATTACTGCAAATATTTTAATATTTGGAGGTTTGCATTTGCAAACCACAAAATCTGGTTTTAAAGACTTAAAAAATCAAAACTTGTTTCAATATGCTAGAAATGTCTTAAACCTTTCCACCTAGTATGAGCTCTCTGTTGAGTTGCATAGTTAAACTGTATCTTTTTTTTATCAATAATCTTTTAACTTTTTATGCAAAACATTTTCTTAGTAATTGCTTGTCAGTTTCCAAATAGAAGGTCGCAGGTTACTTGCTGAATAATTTAAAACATGGTGAGGGGATTAATGAGTGGATAAGACAGATATAAGGTGGTCTTTTGATTGACAAAAATAAGTATTTAGTTCTTTTTGCAATCCTGCTTTTTGCCAGGCTACCACCGTTGCATACTTGAGGCCTCTGGTACCACTCCAGTTCCCAAGAAGAGAACTTAAACATTTTCCAGTGGTCCATGCATCACCTCTGGCTGCTTTCTCTAACTACCTCTCCATCGATCTATTCTTCTTCTGTGCTGTTGGCCCACTACTCCAAGCAGGTACCCTACCTTCCTCCTTTCTTGTAAATATTGACATAACAGCCACTAGAGGCCACAGTGGTGCAGCGGTTAGCATTGTCGCCTCAAAGCAAGAGGTTCTCCCGTTCGATTCTCAGCTGGAGCACCTTATGTTTGGAGTCTGAATGTCCTCCCCGCGGTTGAGTGACATTTAAAGACATGCAGGTAGGTGTGTGCATGAATGGGTGTGCCTTCTTTGAAGGTTGGTCATCGGGCTGGCAACTCAGCACAGTAAAAATCCACTGCCAGTCATTAGCAGACCGAAGTTCCGCTGTGGCGACCTCTCACCAGGAAAAGCCGAAAGACATTACTATTGACATAATGGCCCCAGTCAGGATATCACCTTGGTCTTCTGCCCACACCGGCACAGTCCCATTCTCCTTTATACCTGAAACATCTTTATATCCATCTTTTTATCTTCTAGTTTGTTTCTTCTCTAAGTCTCCCTTAACGAAATAGCTGTCCTTGGGTACCTGGTTCCAGGTCACTCTGTATATCTCTTTAGCTTTTCCCAACATATGTGTCCTGCCTTTTTACACTCTTAATAGTCACTATATTTCATTGAAGTGTCACTCTGTTTCTCTCAACTTAAAACGTTTTTTTTTTTCATATGTATTCCGCAACTCTTTTCTCCCTTCATACAACCCACAGTTACTCCACTGTTGTTCATTCCTCTACCATCTGTCTATATTTTCTTCAAACTTCACAGCATTTTGATGTCTTTCCTATTGCATCTTCATACTTTTCTGTTCTTGCCTTAGAGGTTATTAACTACTGTTTTTACTCATCTATAATGCCTCTAATCCCTCACCTTCCTTTGTACTGATGCGGGTCAAGTCAGAGTTATTAGAATTTTTTGCTGAAAAGCTCAATGTTGGCTTAGTTTGGCTTTCATCAGAGTTTCTGCTACTTCATTACACTTTTTCACCCCGAAGAATGGACACTTTCCAGTTTTTTGCAGATCAAATTCTTGCATTGCTATATTCTCTGTGTTCACCCTTCTGAATTTATATTTTACATAATTTAGCCAGCTACAAAGTTCTAAAGCCTAACCTTGTAGCTCATAGAGTCAGTAAGCCTCTTCCCTAATACATTCTGTTTAACACCTAAGCACTCCCCTGACCTCTGATCTCCTATAACTTTCCTGTGTGAGACTCTTTTGAAGCAGACCTCTCAACTGTCCAAAATTTTACAGAGTGCTCAGCTTGTTGCCTCAGTGTTTTGTCAGTTCAACATAAAATGTGTGATTTTCTGGCAAATTGCTGAAAATCAAAGTCACTAAATAATGACACACATTTGAGTTTCAGACTTTATACCCTTCAGAAAAATGCATGCTAATGCAAAAGCTGTTATCCTAGCAACTTTCTAAGTTTATAAGAGAAATATTTAAAAGTTGTCCCTATTTTAGGCCTTTGACCCTCATTAGTTTAGGTATCATCTAGACTTCGTATGCTAAGAGTTTGAAAGGTATGCTTTGAAACAATCAACTGTTTTGGCATAGCACTTTTTTAAACGGCACATTCAACTTTGGTATTTCATTGTAATATTATTTATCATTAACATTATGTACTAAATGTTATACTTTTATAATTAAAACTGAAAAAGATGATGATGATGCCAGAAATCTAGGGACTTAATTAGGTAATGTGTCACTTTATAAAAATGTAGCTTGTACTTAAAAAGGTATTCTGAATAATTAATCCTAGCTTAAGAAATAACCATTAAAATAACAAATGTAGTACAGTTTCAGTTGTGTAAGTAAACTTACTATAGCAGTAGATATACAAATAAACCATTACTGCAGTAGCCTTAGGTATATGAGCTATATCCTGCCAAGGATATAACAGCCAGCTAGCCTTCCTAATCCTTGGACTATCTTCTACACATGCCCAGACTTTTTTGCATAAGATTCAAAGGGAGAAAAACGGCTTCAGGACTTTATTACCAACTGAGAAAAGGGAGGCTAGGGTCCTGATAAAAAGGAGAAATGCTAGGTATAAACATACAAGTCCTCATCCTGACAATACAACATAGCCACTCCCTCTTTCAATCCTCTTTATTTTTATAACACAGCAATGATTTATTCAAACATCTACTGTTGTGGTAAGTTTACTTATACAACTGTACTATGTTTATTCATTAAATCACTACTGTAATAGCCTTAACTATATGGGGTAGATTACCAGAGGTTCATAGGTTCTTAGGTGAATGCTAGGTGAACTGCCCTGAAGGGCCAATTTTAAGCCTAGCCAATAACCTGAGGTTAAAATCAAACCCTGTAACTCGTGTCTGTAAGGTGAAAAATGTTAACAATTATGCCAAACTCACCCTGTTGTTCCACAGTATGTAGAAATTGGGAAAAAAAGGGAAGAGAAAGGATGAGGGTCCAAGAGCCCCTGGAAAATGGTTCTGGCATGGAGGTTCTACACCTGGAAAAAGGAGTCTAGTCTATAATGTTTTGTAAAAGAATGTACAGAGGACCTAGTAGCTGCCTCTAGAAAGCATCTAGTGTCTTTCCTTTTCCAAAAAGCCATAGAAGAAGCCAAGGCCCTGGTAGAATGATCTGCCACTGCTTGGAAGTATCTTATTATGGTGGGAATAAGAAAAAGAACACAAAGAGACAACCATTTGGGAATAATGTAGTCTGACATGGGTTGCCCTTATTTCTTACCTTTGTAAGAGATAAGCAGCTGCTCAGCTTTTCTGAAGGCTTTGGTTCTGTCACAATAATACCTGAGTTGTCTAAGCATGACCAGAGTGTGAAAGTCCTTTCTCCCTCATTTTAGGTTATAGAATAAAGACATGCAGATGGGTGGCTTGACTTAAGATAAACTCTGGAACCACTTTAGGCCAAAATGAAGGATTTGTTTTCAAAGAAGGCCTGTCTTTATGGAGCATCAAATAGGGTTGACCAACCACAATAGCTTGCAACTCAGATATTGTTGTTGCAGTTGCCACAGTTATGAGTAACACTGTTTACCAAGTTATGAACCTTACGACAGCCTGCTAATATTTCCCAAAACAATGGTCAGATCAAGAGTAGATGCCATCTGTTAACCATGTGGACAGAATGCAAATCCCTTCAAGCTAAACTTAACAAAGACTGCTATGAAATGTAGAGAATCTATGAGTAGATATGCTGAAATTGCCAAGGAAGAAACCTTGATAGAGGAGTAAAAATGCCATGGAATAATGACTCATACAAATACTGCAAAATCAGTGTTACAGAAGCCCCGAAAGGCATCTGGTTCTAAGTGTGGTGCCAACTAGAAAATCTTAGCCATTTACCAATATATGATTTCTTAGTAGCAGGTTTATATTTCACCTTTAACACTTGGTATATGTCATCAGAAGAAAAGTGCCTTCAGTGTATTAAAACTGAATCTTCCAGGTAGTCAGTTATAATAGTTTCAGTTTCGGTGTATCAAACATCTTCAGTCTTGTGTGACTAGATCCATTATTTTAGGGAGCTTGTGATAAATGCCCTTGGTCAATTACATAAGAAGGGAGAATCACTGATGCCTAGGCAAAGAAGTCAATGCAATGATTTTTGGAGAGTGTCACAGAATCATTAGAATGATCCTGAAGAACAGTGAAAATGTTAAACATCATACAGGAACACATCTGTTTTCTAGGTTTGATAGCAAGGAATCCTGGAACAGGCACTGATTGGCTGTCTGTTTTGACTGGAAGCAAATAGATCTGTCTGAGGTGTTCCTTACAGTTAGATCAGATCCAGGAAGTTCCCCCTCATTCAATGTCTATTTATGAGGGTCTGTCCTGGTCCTGCTCAGCTTGTCTGCCACAACATTTTGCTATGACAGAATGTGGAAAGCTTGGTGGATCAGATTGTGCTGAACTATGAATGCCCATGCCACCAAAGCTAGTCAGCACAGGGGATAATATCTGGTACCCCCCTGTTTGTTGATGTACCCCATTACTGTAGTGTGTAATGCAATTATTAGCACAGGTCCTGGAGGACGCAGATAGTAAAAGGATTTGAGTGCATTTATTACTGCCATCTTTTTGACATTTATGTGTTTTGGTTTGTCTTGTTTGTTCTGTACACCTTGCCCTTTTATTCTCATAGACTCAGCACTCCATGTGAAATCTGATGCATCTGTTACAGATTGTGCTGGTGATGGCAGTGAGAAGAAACACCTGGATTCAGAGACGTCTGGTCTCTTCACCACAGCAATTCTGTCTTTGTAAAGCCCAACACTGAAATGTGAAATGTCAGGGGGATGAAGATACTGGGACGAAACTCATTTCAGAAACCATTGAATTGTCCTCATCTGCAGTCTAGCAAAAGGAATCATGAACCTCAAAGTCCAGAGAAATTCACTGACTGAAGTATTTGACTGGATGGAACAATCCAGGAACATATCTGTATATAAATCTACTTTTCATTGTAGAAGAAAAGCCTTCTGAAGGGATGTGTTCAGAAGGCAGTCTAGGAACACTAACTTGTGTAAAGGAACAAGAAAGGATTTTTGCATGTTCACTTGAAAGATTAGGTTAAGAAGGAGATTTCTTACCCAAGTAAGTGAGTCTTGACATTTAACACATATGGCAAGGATAAGCAAGTCATCTAAATAAGGAAAATATGAATGCCCTGCATCTGCAATGGGCTATCCCAAGAGCTAAATATTTGTAAACACCCTTGGAGCAGAAGATAGACCAAAGGGCATTGCAGAGAACTGAAAGCAGAACTCAGACAAAGAGAATCTTAGAAGGTACCTGACCTCTGTGGCCATAGTTATAATCCAAGGTTACCAAAAGACTGAGTGAGACAACATTTTGAACTTTCACAAACTTGTTGAGAAAGGAGAGATCTAGAACTGGTCTCCATGTGACTTCCTTCTTTGGGACTAGAAAAATATTGAATAAAGGTATTTTTCTGTCTGGTTTAAAGAAACATATTTTGTTATGCCTGCAGATAACAAATAATCAAAAGACTGAAGCAAATAGAAAAGTTTGACTTGGAGGATGTGGAGAAACCACTGCCACTTATAACCCCTCCAAATTGCATTCAGAACCTACTACAGTTACTGGGAGGATGGGGTGCTTCAATAGTCATTCCAAAAACCTGGAGTGTACTTTTTCTGTGAAGATCCCTCCTTCTTCTTTGAACCTCCCATACACTTTTGCTAGACGTTAGCAGAGAATGCTTGTTCTGCTTTTTGTAAAAAGATCCAGATCTTGAGGAAAAGTTCTTTGCAAACTTGGAAAAGATGGGTTGAATAAAAGCTGAGTAGCCCATGGATTACTTAACATCTTTTATCATATTGTATGAGGACCTGCATAGCAGAGGGGTCAAATAAAATGTCCTTATCTAGAAGAACATTTAAAATTGCAGCTTTAACATCCTCAGGAAAATTAAAAATTGTCTGGTTACCTGGCAAACAATAGCAGTTAAAAAACTCAGATCAGACTTGTTTTCTGAACAGAGAAAAATGGCACTTATGTTCCTCATATTTCAAAAGATGACAACAGAAACTTTAGCATGTGAGCTTGGCAGAAGAGAAGTGTAAAGGTAATGTGGCAGAAGAATAAATAATTTTCTTAGATCTGTCTTGTAAGAAGGTGAGGGGTTAGCATTAACTAATATTTGTGCTGCAGAGGAATTAGAACGAGACATTGCAGCTCTGTCAGATCTAGGATGAGAAAATAAATACTGACAAGACTAACTTAATATAGTCTGTCTGCAGTTTTACAGGTTGCAGGTTGACTGTCAGGCATGCTGCAAACATTAATAAAAACATACACAAACTCTAGTTAAAGTGGTGGAACAGCAGCTGGTTGAGGAAAATCAGTTTTGTAATAACTCATTATACTTTTTCAAAGATGCCAGAAAATCATTCTGCTTCCATGAAACAGTTGATTCATTTTGGAGATAGTTTCAGAGAAAGAAAATGGCTCAATAGAAAACTGTGAAGAAAACTTTCTTCAGAATCAGATACTAGTACTTGAGCAGAAGCCACAAAAGATGTCCTTTCCCAGTCCATTCTCTATTCTTCTGACAGGGAATCATCAGAGTCTGAGGAAACAGTTTAACTTTTACTTGATGAGTTCCAGTCAGAATGTAAATATTTTAATGCCTGTGATAAACCATGAGCCAATCCAATAAAATCTGTATCCAGAGAAACAGATCCCGAGAAAGATATATGTCTAACGTTGTATCTGTTTTTACTTTGGACATCCCTAGAAGGAGAGTGGCTGCAAGCTGGAGCTTCTCTCCTGAGAGCAGGTCTTTTTCTTTGATCGCTGAGAGAAGCCCTCCTTGCTTCATCCTCTGACACTGATTAGAGTGGGTCTGCCATGCCCACAAAGGACACCTGAGCAGATGCAGGGGATGTGTCTGACCATGGTTCTCAGCAAATGAAGGGACAACACAAGCGGGATACAGAGAAAAAATTTAATGGTTTGAGGAACCAAAAATGGTCACAGCAGTCTCAACCACCTGTGACTGAGGCACAAACTGAGCTTGCTGTACTGGCAAAGGCTCTTTATTAATTTTCTTTTTCTTCTTCTTGGGGCTGGAGGAAGGTAGAGCTATGTGATTGATAAGCTGCACCTTGATTCTACTGAAAAAGAGGCACAACTTGCAGATAGTGAAGTTACCATGAGTTGGTGGCAGGTTGTTAAAAGTAGTGTTCACGGGGAAAATACACAATGATAATTCACACAAGCACTAGTCCCTGGTCACAGATAATAATTTGAATAAAATTATTCTACAAATTTCCACAAAAACTGCTTAAATTAAACACAAGCAGTAAAAGTTAAAAATTAGAAGGTAACAAACAAGTGTGTCAGACAAGCCAGTCTTGAGACAGTTTGAAAAAAAACACAATTTCTAGCAAAATACACTGTTTCTGTCAAAAACACCAATAGTTTTCAGAGAAAAAAATAAATTATGGAAGATTTTCCCTAATGGGAACTTATCTGCCCACACAAAAAGATTGCTGGCTGATAGTTAATCCTCTAAAGCCTGCAAGAGGAGCATTCTGTCAGGTGACAGGAAATTACTGAAGATTTTGGCACCCAGACTGCTGGTTTTCTCCATTGGGATATTGTGTGCCACCAGTCTGGATGCATGTATGGAAGGTAGCTAAAGGCTTTGGAAGGCTGGCTGTTATGTCCTTGGCAAGATATAGTCTATATAGAGAAGGCTACTGCAGTAGTGATTTAATGAATGAACATAGTTCTATGTCTCTACAAGAATACGTGTATTCATATTAGCAAAGGTTAAATAAATAATCTAGCTTGAAACTGTACAGATAAAGCCAACAGTCTAACATAAGTTAAAGTTACCATCAATAAATACAATATTTTATTTTGATTAACTAATGGGGCGTCTTCTAAAGAGGCATTTTATGTTAAATTTCAAAGTCATATAGGATTCCGTATAGCTTAAACAACTGTACTTTAAGTGTACATCTGTTTGTTGAATGCCTACACCGAGGAGTCCTAGTAGATGTTACTGTATCGCCAAACTGGGTTGTAACTTAGGTTTTGCAATAGGAAGGAGAGGTATCTGATTTTCCTTTTTCCTGCAGTGTATAAAAAGGGGAATTTGTTTAGCTTTCATTCAATATACTGACAGTGATATAGCCGGGTGATAAATTCATGGTGACACACTTTGAGCATTATGTGGGTAAAGAAAGACAAGATTCAGCAACTCTTTTTTACAGAATTTCAGAATTAACTGAACCAGCAATAAAGCTGTGATCAGTAGTTACACTGCATCTATTAAGGTATTTAAAGAACATCCTCCCCGCACTCACTTTTCAGGACTAGTACTTCTCTAAATGACTCTGAATCTGGAGTTGATCAAACGGTGTAGCAGTGCTTGGATTCTTTTGTTATCTTCAGTGTTGAGCGTAAATGTTGTGATACTGTAAATTATAAACATTTAGTACAAATCTTGCTTCCTCACCTTTCTGAATCTTCCCTAAACAACTTCAGATGATAGTCCCTATTACTTATTGTTGTTGTTGCTTTGTCTAAGGAGGACAGAAGAGGAAGCTGCAGAGTGCTATCAGCTTTCTTCCAGTTAAAGCAGATGCACCCTTCAGTATAATTGATTCTTATGAGAGGCTGGAGGTAATATTTATACTGACTAGTGATTTCTTGAGTAGAATGCTATACAATTCCTTTACTTTTCACAAGAGGGCACTGAACAGTTGCTTTGAGGAAAGAGGTTTATAAGCATTGCGATAGGTGGGGTGCCAACTCTGTGATCATTCTTATTGAAGTTACTGTCAGTAATTTTCTAACACCTGGTTTACTGAGATTATGGGAGGTTCTAGATGGTAATTCAACAGGTCCTGAAGTGTTGTGGTTTGATCTGGTGGATAACATCACTGATAAAGTGGAAATGGAGGGCAAGTTTTCTGAAGCAGCATGATTTAGAAACACCACTTTGTTTTGTTTTGTCCTTTGGAAATGTAATATGAATTTTCCTGAGAGGATTGTTATGAAACAACCTGTGGTTCAAATTGTGCTGTTCCTAAATAATTGACTAAAATAGTGAATGAAAACCCCTTTTGAATATTTTTCTATGATTTTATAATTTGCAATTCTACTTTTAGTGGCAGGGAGGGGTATAATTCTTCTTCAAAGAGAGAAGTGTTTTAGGTCTGTAGATATTACTCTTTTAGGTGTTTGGATTAAGGAGGTAGGATCACTTTTTAATATCATTTCTGAGCTTGTTTATGATAGTGCATTTGAGACTGAATGAGCTCTATTTAGAGTATGTGAAGCCTTTTACATGAGGCAAACTGTTGAAATCCTTCACTTCATCATACCTGGCAATAAACAGATATTGGAAAATTATAGTACATAACCTTATTACTAAAGTAATACTGTATCTTGAAATAAATTGCTTTGCTATGTTACTTTCAGAAGGAATTAATGAAAATTATGGGTCACTGGAGATATTGGCAAGGGGGGTGCTAGTGTCTCATATGTGTTAAAGAAGGGAAACTGCAACATCTGCAAAATCAACTGTTTATTAATGTCTTTCACTGTATATTGTATTATTCTTACCAGCTGAAGCACTGTTATTTTTATTGGCCATTTGAATGATCAATGTAAAAAAAAAAAAATATATATATATATATATATATATATGTGTGTGTGTGTGTGTGTGTGTGTGTGTGTGTGTGTGTGTGTGATAGATATATGATTGCAATGTCTGTGGTGGATAGAGAAATTATAGACAGTTTTGCATTACTTATTGTAATAAATGTGGGGCCACAATGGATTTCTGGGCTGAATGTGGTCAGGTGCAGATTCTTTGCTGCAAGAAAAGAGTAGTGAATTGGAAGTGGTGGGGGCGGCAGTCCTTCTCACACAGTATGCTAAGGTGGAGAATGCTAGTTTTACTTTGCAGGAGGAGGAGAGTGCAGAGGTCTGATTGGCAAAGACAGTGGACTGGGTCAGGAATTGGATGTGCCTTACAGGTTTAAGTTGTTGTGCACGGTGGAACTAAGGTATAGGGTTTACTACTGAGGGCAGTGTAGGTGATGATAACACCAGTTGGTTAAAGGTTCTTTAAGGACTTTTCAAATGGCAGTTGGCAGCCCATTGAACAATTGTCTTGAATCAGTCATCTGGGACTGTATATTGGGCTTCTCCTCACAACCCACTACAACACTTAATACAGCTGCATTGCTCTCTTCAAGTCATAAGACATAAATATTGTAAAAAAATAATGCAATAATCCTAAATTGTCTAAATGCAAAATTAGCAAAATTTTAAACCATAAAAAAAGTGTTGAAGGCTTTCAGACCTTATCTAACTCGATGCAGCAAAGCCATGGTAAACTCAATTCAAAAAGAACTTACTAAACCTGGCCCAACGCTTCCTGGAATTCATCAGTTCCAATGCCCTGGACCAGCTCATTCTTACCCCCACTAGAAGAAGCAACATCCTTGACTTGGTTATTACTAACATGGGCAATCTTTGATCTACACCAATAGTCAATTCCTCCCTGGTTAGATCCGACTACAAACAAATCACCATGGAAATCCACATCTCACCCACATCCCCCGCAAAGGTAACCACCATGAAAAACCTCTCCAAAGCTGACTTTGGGCTCCTAAAAACAGAGGTGGCTAACTTCAATGCACCTATGTCAATGGAAAATAGATGCAAGACTGCCAAATCATACACCAATGCACTGCACGAACACGTACATAAATGCATGGCACTAGCCATACCCAACAGAACCAAGATGCTCTGATCCAAAAAAAGGAAGCCAATCTGGTGGTCCTCTGCCATTAATAAACTCTACAAAAGAAGGCAGAAACTGTTGCGGGAAAAGGTGAAGTCCCAAGACTGGAAAATCTCCCTTATTAGCCTCAACAAAAAGTTGCGATCCCTCATCAAAACCTCTAAAGCCAGCTATGAAGGCAGAAATGCGGAAGACACTAAAAACAACCACAAGGTCTTCAATAGTTATATAAAAAATCTCCATGGCAATACCCAGGTTTGCTCTGAGTTACTGCACAATGGTACCTCCTATACTGAGCCAACAGATATTGCCAGACAGATTCTGTTCCAACTTTACCCCTCTCTCCCTGCCTAAAGGAGCAATCACAATACCAGAGGAATGCCAGACACCCAGCATTACTGTAGCACTGGTTAAAGCTGCATTGTCCAAGGCCAAGAGTACAGCTTCCATGGGACCCAACAATATCCCTGGATGTGTTCTAAATGAACTACAAAGTGAAATGGCACCACATCTGTGTGCCCTGTTCAATCACAGCCTCACCACAGGCTTTGTCCCTACCGAATGGTGCACTGCTACAGTCATCCCTCTCCATAAAGGGGGGGAACGACTACAGACCCTGGGAATTATAGCCCCATTAGCCTGATGAGTCTGATATGTAAGGCTATGGAGTGCATCATCATGGACCTAATTAACAAGGATATAGGGAATCTCCAAACTCTAGCGCCCACACAATTTGGTTTTGTGAAAGGTAGAACATACCTGCTCAACTTGGTTGACTTCTTTGAGTCAGTCAACAGAGCTATGGATGAGGCAAGGCAGTTCATACAGCCTACCTCAAACTGGCCAAGGTATTTGATACCATTCCCCACTCAGGAATTATTGATAAACTCACCAAACTAGGCATCAACCCCTATATCACAAGGTGAGTTGCAAATTGGCTCACAGATGGAACCCACAGTGTGAAAGTAGCAGACTCCAAGTCAGACTGCCAATCATTCACAAGTGGAGTCCCACAGGGATAGATTCTGGGTTCCCTCCTGTTTGGCATCTACTTCTCAGAAGTCCAGGCCAACATGGAGGGACCAAGTTCACAGATGACTGCAAGCTGGGAGACATTATTATCTCCCCAAATACAGATGTAGAAATCCTACAGAAAGGCCTCACTGAGACCAATGACTGGTGACGAAAACATGGCCTTAAGCTTAATGCCAAAAAATGCGTTGCCATCCCCTTTGGTAAAAATTCAGTTCCCACTAATTACCACATTGATGGGAGCCCACTGTACACTGAAGGTGTTATAAGAGATCTGGGGACACATGTTGACAGTAACCTCTCCTTCAACCACCACATTGCCACTCTGGTCAGAAAGTCATTTTATGTGGCACACCTCATTACCAAGGGTTTTGCATCCAGGAAGAAAGAGGTCATCATTTCTCTCTTCTCTTCCCTCATTAGGCCAGTCATCGAGTATAATGCCCTATTTGGCATGTACTTCACTAGACACATGCAACAGCTGGAAAGGCCACAAAAGTACCTCACAAAGAGTATCCTAGGCCTCAAAAAACTCCAGCTATTCTCTGTCTCATATTGTCTACTAAGAGGCGACCTCTGCTTGACTTACAAAAGCCATGTCTGACCCAGTTCTGTTAGAAATGCTACATCAAAAGAAATCCCAATCCCTCCAGCCCACATGGTCCAGAGACCTCAACCTCATTACCACAATCAACAGAACATGCTGGAGGGACAGGTTCATAACCCAGAGACTGCCCATACTCTGGAATAGACTTCCCATACATGTCAAGCAGAGCACCTCACTGGCCCTCTTCAAGAGAAATCTTGATGAGTGGATGGGAAATAGAAAGTTCACCCCAGGGATCATTCCAGTGGGTCTACTTGATAGAGTCACTGGGAACTAATGTCGGGTGGCACGATGCCAGGGCACTTCTATGGGCTAGGCTTGTAAAGGCTCCAGGGCCATTAGCCTAGTACACACCTATGAACCTATGAAAAGAAAGCAAAGCTTAATTTAAACTAAAAGTTGCCATTAAGATGTGTGACAGTAATAAGTTTTTCTACAACCACATCCAAAAAAAATGAAAGGGAAGAAACAAGAATGTATTGTGGTAGAACACAATGGTATCACAGTAACAGAGCCAACTGATACAGTTAATGTATTAGCATACAGATTTAGATTACATTTCAAGAGATAAAGTGAAACCCCATTCCCTCTTCCACCTTGCAACATGGTCCTACCCAAATTGTATCCAAAGTAGCCACATTTGCCCTCAATCAGGTCAGAATTACCAGTTGCATGAAATGAGATGAGATACTAGAAAGTTTAATTTGTACAGTCAAAATAGCCTAGAATATCTCCTTACATATAATGTTAATTGACCACTAAATCTGGCTATGTTTCCATTATCTGCGAGCAGGCTTTTGTAGTCCAGTCCACAAGGGAAACTCATACACAGGCCCCAATAATTACAAACTGATTAGCCTCACAATCATATTGTCCAAGGTGAATCATCATGAAACTTATTCAGACATACACGGGAAGCTTCCTTCTCCACAATTTAACCCAGCATGGCTTTGTCAAGGTGGACAGATTTTCAATGCTTAGTCTCATAGATTTTTTGAGAATGTGACCACCACCTCGGATGAAGGTTTGAATGTCCATGCAGCTTATCTCATTTGGGCTAAAGTATTTGGCACTATTCCCCATGATGGAATCATGAATAAACTTTGGGATCTGAAGGTAAATGGTATAATAACTAGGGTTCACAACTGGCTACATGGTTGTATACAGCAGACAAAAAGGAGGACATTAATCTTGCAATCTCCTGTCATCAAAGGAGTACCCACAAGGCCATATCAGGGGGGCGGGTGAGCAACTCTTTGCAAGCTCTTTTTCTCAGATATAAGACTTCAGTGTGTGGCTAGCCAAGTAGAAAGATGACTGCAAACTTGGGAGTGTTGGCCTTAACCTCATTGACAACACCTCCTTTCACGCATCAGTTAACTTTACATATGAATAGTGCAGGAGACATGACCTTGCCTTCATCGCTAGAAAACATAGCATCTAGCATTTGGCACTCCCCAGCAGCTTTACTCACTGTTAAAGACAATAGCAAACCATTAGCAAAATAGTAAAAAAAAGTAAGCAGACCAACTATGAGTGGAAAGAAAGGCAAAATAAAGAAAAAAATAATGAAATTAAATAACAAAGTGCATTGGAGTATTTTTAGTTGATAACATTTCACTTAATACCTGTATAGCCACGATACATACGATTCCACATGAGGTTAACAGCCATGTCTGAGAAGTAATTGTTTCCCTTTATGCAGCTTTTATCAGGCCAGTTATGGAATACTGTACCTTTGTTGTAGCCGACAAACATGCCACTTTATGCAATTGGAGAGAGAGGACAAAAATTCCTTACAAAGTGACTTAAAAGGATTCAAGGCCTGTCTTATAGCCAAAGACTACAGCAACTCTGTCTCATCTCTGTATCGTATTGCCTTCTAGTTGGTGAAGTGTGCCTGGAATACAGAGCATTAAACAACACTTTACTGTTTGAAAGTTTGACACCTTTTTTATAAAATACACACACCCTGATTACATGAACACAAGAATGCTCAGCCTTAACAAAAAGTAATATTAACCATAGTATGAAATATGACAACATATTTTTAAGTCATACTTTTAAGAAGGAATGGGGGCCACAAATTCTAACATGGGATCCATGACATGAAGCTCTTTGATGGTCATAGGCCTTGAGTTTGTTCACCAAACTAATAACACTAGGAATCTAGGATCCTAAAAAGGTAGGGACTGGGGGAATATACACAGAAAAGCAACAAGAAACATTGGTAGTTAACAACTCTGACTAACAAAGATCTTTTCTTGTTCATGATGAAGAAGGATTGTTTCTGAGAAGAACTTTTAAATATTTGTTCAAAAGGAATATGTCCAAAGAGACTGATAAGTATAAAAGATTCATATGAGAAGCATTCAGCCAAGAGGTGAATAGAAGTGTCTAGAGGGGAGAGAGAAATCCAAGAAGGTACGCTTAGAGACATTTCCAAAAGCAAGAGTGCTATTTGAAAGGAAATACTAAGAAAAGTCTGTCTTCGTCTGGCGTATCCTGGTAGACTGGCTTAAGGGAGCATGCCTTTTATACTGGAAAACATAAGGTCTGTCACCAGTTGAGCAAGCCTCAGATCATCAGTGCAAAAAGATTGTATCATTCCGGAATGACATTTTAGAAAGTCAGAACTGTCCGTGTCGCAGATGGTGAACTATACTAGACTCATTAAAGAGTAAAAAGATATGTTTTATGCTTGTGTTTCATCTTTTCCCTTTAATCTGAGTTTTGAGTCTGAATGACCTCGGCATCAATGTATCTATCAATCTATATATTGAGAGAAAAAATGTTTGTGCCTGTTGTGAGCCTTATAGAGTTGCTGTGTTGCTTCAATCTGTTGGAACTGTAGATGTTTTTATTGGTGGTTAATCATATATTCAGTAAATGATGCTTGATTAATTAAAGCAGATTATTTCACAGTTTCCATCATACCAACATTAGAAGTGTAGACCCCCAGGATTCTTCCAAGCATAGAAGATTGTTGAAGAAAGCCAGACTGAAGGCAGATGAATTACATATGAAATGAGCTGATAATTGGTCTATAAGGTGTTTCAGCTTTGTACATGAAACATTAAAATTATACTATGTAAAGAATATTTGCACCCTTAACAAAAGTTTGAAACAAAACCATGGTTATTCTGTTTGGAAAAAACTGAAAGTAATAACCACTTGATATACTTTTTCAGTTCTTGGCCCCGAAATGCATAGCGAATAGTTCATGTATGGGTGATATCAAATGTCTATATATATATATATATATATATATATATACACACACACACACATGTTCACCGTTTCTACTACCTCAGTGGCATTTTGACTCATCTGCAAAGGTAACCCAGCACTGATCAACTTTCATTTCTCTCTTTTCCTGTGACAGCTGATTAGCTGAGCATATCCTGAGTGGAAAGGAAGTGAGTGTTTCAATCTTTTTTGATATTCAAAGAAGAATGTCTTCTGACTCTTTAGAAGATTCGGTGTTGATTTTTCTGGCTTACTGGTTAGATAAGTGCCCGTTTTTATTTTTAAGTTTATATAAAAAATATTTATTTTAATATTTGGTTTCTGGCAGTGTTTACAGTAATTCCTATGAGAATTTATGGTTATAACGATGCTTATTTCATTTCTATATTTGACAAATGCTTGTTTTACTGTTTCTGATGAAACGTTTTAAGTATTTTTGTCAAACGTGTAGTGTATATATGTTTGCTGTTAGGGCTGTTTTGTTTAGTAAGATACTTTACTGTTGTAACTGTGCTTTATTTTGACAGGAAAGTATTGCAGAAATCTAATTTTTTCAGCATTTCTGCAGTATTTACTACATGTATGAGTCTGTTGTGTGTATTTTTAGTATTGGATCATGATTTTACTGCAGCTTAAGTTATTTGAATGTACTGTGGAGATTTCTTTATCTCTGACAAGTAATATAGTTTAAATTGTTATTAGATGTTATTTTATGGCAGTTTAACATTGTAAAGGTGAGTGGAGCTATTTTTTTTAAACTGTTTTGTCACACAGGTTGCATTGGTGTTTGGACTTTGTGTACTAGAAATTCTTTAACTTCTGTCAATAGTAAAAGAATTCTGAACCCACGTCAAACTACTCTTTGTGATAACAGCACAGTTTGGCAAAATTTAGTTGTGTGGTGACATATTTAGAAACTTTAAGCGCT
This sequence comes from Protopterus annectens, assembly GCF_019279795.1. NCBI lineage: Eukaryota > Metazoa > Chordata > Ceratodontiformes > Protopteridae > Protopterus > Protopterus annectens. Next base: position 234,781,578 of record NC_056726.1, on the reverse strand, counting down.
AATTGCGATACATTATCCAGAACGGACAGTTTGTTATTCTGGCTGGTGTTCTATCCCTTTTCTTGATAGATCGTAACTCTGGCCCTACTCCCCAATAAAATATGGTTGCACCTAAAAAGAAAAACAAAATAAAAATACACCTCAGACTATGGCTAGTGATTCTGGCAGGGCCATTGCTTGGCCTGCAGATCATTTACCTTTTGCCCTGTCACTCTCTGGTGTAGCTTTGCTGGCCACTATGATACATCTTTCAGGGCTGTTCCAGTAAATGGTGAAGGTATTGAAGAACCAATTTCTTTAGGTGTAGGAATAGTTCAGGGTAAGAGACCCCCTTGCCAGACATAATACCCTGTCACCAGATATTTTATCTAACAGTGAAGTTCATAAGAAAAAGATACAGAAGTTTCATCGTACAGCTGATAACCAGATTATAGCTGTTTAGAAGGCTTATGTGGTTGTCTTTGCTAAGTGTGCTCTGAAGATACCTAATTGTGGTGGATGTGTTTCCATACATGGCTCTAGTGCTGTTTTGTCTAGAGACCTTACTTTTATTTCATAAAATGCTGAGTAGTCTGATGAGGACAGTGATGATTTCCTAGCTGACTCTGAGTCCACTGTGATTCTTCAGAATGTGAACCCGAGCTTATGTTTAAACAAGTGCTCACTTTTCCTCAGATGATTGCTAGATTTAGTGATGTTTTTGCTTGGGAGCAGTCAGGAACTACCCCAGAGCTAGGTAGGTTATATGACCTTATAAAAGACAAGATGCCCAATTCTGTGGCTGTTCCCCATCTCTTACTGGCTTTGGAAGATGTTTATAAAACTGCCTGTAGGACACCAGTATCTATTGCAGCAGCCTCTAAAAAGGCTCACAGAAAATTATCCTCATTATACCAATAGCCAGACTACACATGAGTAAAAATTCAGTGGTACTGGAAGAATTGTCAGACCTATCACCTTCATCCCTTGGAATTCCAGATAGTGGTACTAAGATTTGTGAAACATAAACAGCAGTGGTAGAGGGATCAACAGTCTCTGAATCTAGGACTCTTTTTCCCTTTTCAGATCCCAGTCCAATCTGTCCAGATAGATTCTTCATATTTTGCATGGAGAGCAGTGTCCATATGGGAGTTCAAATGCAAGGCTTTTGGGGTCCTCAGGACATGACAAAGCATATAACCATAAAAGAGATGTTGGCAGTGATTATACCTTAAAAGTTCTTCATCACTTATGGACTCTAGTTCTTCTTCTAGTGGTCAAAGATAACACTATTGTGATGTGGTACAAAAGCATGCAAGTGGGTATAAAGTCATACCCTCTTTTCATGTTAGCAGTGATGGCCTGGGAGCTGACTGTACAGAATTATCTGACTCTTCAAGTTTCATACATTCCAACAGAGCAGAACACATTGGTAGACAGACTAAGCAGATTCTGGACAGACTGTCACAAGAGGAAGCTCCATGTAGATGTTTTCCAGGACTTGATCCAGATGTGGGGAATATATCAAGTAGATCTGTTCTGACTCCTTTCAAAACAGATAACGGAAACATTCTGTTCAATATATGCTTGCAACCATGCTTGGAATCAGGTGCTCTATCATTCCCATGGTTAGGAATATTCCTGTATGATTTTTTTGTCCTTTCCACTGATTGCCAAAGTAATTTAAAGATTCAGAAAGAATTATCATATATCATTGTGGTAGTCCATTTTTGGCTCAGCTACATTTTACATATATATATATATATATATATATATATATATATATATATATATATATATATATATATATATATATATATATATATGTATATTAATAATACATATCTATCTGTGTATCTATCTATATATACACATACACATTTACATACAATGTCTGCTTCCTACAATGCCTGCCCTTACCAGCTATGTAGCATTGGGGAATTTTCCTAAGTAGTAAACAGTAATATAGAGTGTGTGTGTGTGTGTGTGTGTGTGTGTGTGTGTGTGTGTGTGTGTGTGTGTGTGTGTGTATGTCAATCATGGACACTGTCAGGATGCTGTGCACACACACTGGCTATCAACCTTTTTGTGTTGCACAATACCTGGCAGCTGATTAAATGTTATTTCTTCCTATTGACATATCCTTGTTAACAGGCACTGGGTGGAGCTTTTATTATCACGTGTGCACCCACCACTTTGAGAAGGGGGCAGTGTAACAGAAACTTCACAGTGGCGGCACACTCTAGATAAGCTAATCCACATGTGTAAGTAACATATAGAGAAACGCATAGAGTATTCTGTAAGCTGTTGTATGTGATATACTCACTGTGTCCCTTGTTTGTCTTTGAAAAGTCCTTGTAGCAAGTATGGTAACAGCTACAAATGCCATGGTGTACAGCAGTATAGGAAGGCCATGCATTTATTTTTATCCTATTTGTAGTAAACATGGCAACCAACTCCCATATGATAACTCTTTCCAAATTAAACTGTCCATCATCTTCTGGTAATTTATCTGGCATTATGTAATCTGGTGTGATACCATTTTTATTTGTCCAGCCTACCACTATGTCATGCAACTGGGTGGAGACTGAGGCACTGTCATGAGAACTACTGCTGCTATGAGCATTGTTCTTGCAACTCCAAACGTTTCTGTATACTGTTTACTGTTACATGGCTGTGAATTGTGACCTGCTTTCAGTGGTACTCATTTGCTTCTCCTTAGGCAGTCATTAAACGTCACACATTCATTTGCATGTCATTATACAGCCATTTGCATGCACCATTTTTTGCTCTGTTTTCCTCACAACTGCATTAGCATTAGCTAGTACTATTAATCATAACTAGTACTATGAATCATAACCTGCCTGCACGTGGCTACTTCCAATGCAGCAGCATGCTGCTTACTATGCAGCCTGTTTATGAATCATAGTTATGCACCATCAACAAAGCAGATGGTGCTATCACTTGCTCTTTCCAACATGTCTGAATGAACACACTGTAGAGTATTAGACCCAGCACTGACACCTGCATTAATTCACTTGTCGTCTCCTTTATTCGAATATTCTACTTCTCACAAAATCCTCTCCTACTTTTCTACTGTAGAGCTTCCCTCAGTTCTTCTAGAAGACATCTGAGTGAGACCAAGATAATGATATTTATGAAGTCCAGCTAGACCACATATTTTGTGCTCTCTTGTGAATTTCACCTGTACACAGTTATAAGAGTGGATCAGGTTAATTTTCAGATCCTTCTGGGCATTAAACCTTTTGTTTGTTGCCCTGAATCTTATATTGCTTTAGTAAAGCAATCGGCATTTCCATTATGACTATTTCTACTGCTTTTACTGTCACTAACGTTTGGAAAACAGGCCTATATTTCTCTGTTTTCCTAGCTGCCCTTGTACAAAGGCACCACTTCTGTCACCTTCCAGTCCCAAGGAACTTTTAAACTTACCGCTGGTCTGCTAAACATCTTTTTCCAGGGATCTGACAACTCACGGGACAGATTCCTATGAGAAAGGCCATCTGTTTTTCATGCTTTATTCACCCTTTATGCAGCCTCATTCCTTTCCACCTCCTTGAACTGTACCCTGGAGTCAGTTTGTTGCTCTCCCCATGTGGCTTTCCAACAGCCAAGCATGGCCTCCCCCTCTACATTTTTTATTGAAGAAGGAGAAGTACTTAAGAAAAAGAAGACGTGGTCAATTAATAACTTTGCTTTTCCATGTCTTCAGTGATCACTCTCATATCCTCACATATGCAGGCCAAGCCTGTCCCTCCCTTCCTACGTCCTGTTATTTAGGTAAAAAATGCTTTGTTCTCCTTCTTGACCCATTCTCCAACTCAGTTTTGGCTTATGACTCTGCTGCCATTACTCACCTTTGTTGTCTTCTGCTATCTCCCTTTTACTTCATGTACACCCTTTCTTTTGCCCGAATCACTACCTTCTCATTCCTGTTCAACTACAATGGTCTTCTCCACTTTCTGAATTTTTGTCCTCTTTCTCAAACCCTTGTTCATAGTCTGGAATACCTCAACCCTGACCAATTCCCATAACTTGTTCTGTCCCTCAATTTACTTTCAGATGTGTAACTTATCTTAGACTCTCTCTCTCCTCTAGCTCACCATAATCACTCTCCATATTTACCTCAGTCTTACCCTTGCCTTATTCTATATGCCATACCACTGTAATCACCACTGTACCTTCACCTGGGAATCCAGGATCTCTTCTTTCTTGGTTAAAACCATATGTAGAATTATATCCATTATTGGTACAGTCTCACACTGACTAGCTGAATCACACTTGAACCAAGTGCTTGGTTAACTTGTGTTCCCTCTCTCTGCCTTGGAGCATGGAACCTTCCAGTTTGCTTTCGACAGAGTCAGATTCCCCATGAGTAAAATAACCCTTCATCTTTCCCCTTTCCTTTATTGTTTCCCTAGTCTCACATCCTCTTACCTTGATGTTTTTGGGAGTTGATGTACTAAATGTGCTCACCAGCACTCACTCTTCCTTTATGTTAATCATCAGAGTGCTGATGACAGGGCCTGATCTTTTGTTCCCTCTCATTCTTTCATGGGGAGTTGTTGCTTCTCCTCTCTGGTCTCACATGCAATGCCCTGTTTGACAAATATTTCTTTAGTTTCTCCTCTCAAAGTCTTTCATAAGCAACATATATCCTGGCATTTTCATACTCTCCCCCATTTGTCACTAGTCCATGATTCTGTGAAACCAGCAAACCTTTATCCTGTATTCTTTGTGCTCACCTTCCCCTCTTGTATCACTGCCTACATTTTCTCACCTTGACTTCATGGTACTTGCACATTTGTACTCACAGCTGCCTGCATGCATTCCTTTGTTAAAGTCTGCATCATTTCTTTCCTTACAAATGCCTTTGTTCTTCACATTTTCTTCTATTTTGTTACTTCCCCTTCCCCTTCCATCTCAGTCTAAAGGTTCCTTTGTTGAGATGAATCTTTTCAGCCTAGTTGTCAGCACTTCTTTCCCTTCTGGACTAAGAAATTCTAGAAATAACTATATTCTGTATGTTTCCCTCTTCTGCCATGTTGATTATCAAACCTCCCACAACTGAAATAGGGCCTAGTATAGCTGTAGTTCCTACATTCATAGGGTTGCTGCTAGGCTAATGACCACTAGGGCCCTTACAAGGCTAGCAAAAATTTACAAACCCATTTGGATCTTGAGCATCATGGGTGTCTCTTGGGGGGATATGTTAGTAGAGAGGTAACCAAGGGATTTGTGTGTGGGGGTTTGTTAGTAAAGATAATACTTCTCTTATTGACAGCCTTTGTCCATAAGGGACATGGGGCCAGACCAGGTGTTTTCCACAAGGTTTCATTTGACTAGGTTCAGTGATGAACAGTGTTTTGCAAGGATGGGGAGCCTTTTCCATATTGCTAGATTCTTTGGGACACATATCTGTCTCTACAGAATATTTTGTTTATGTGCCTTTGTGTCCCTCATATCAAAATACTCTGGAAGACAATAGGGGAGCTGTGCTCTTGCTGGTTTCTCTGCAACAGTGGTCATTTCACATAAAAGGCCTAAACCCTCTACATGAGGTGACATGGGCATTGGGTCTCCATAAGGCCCACCTATACCCCACTGCTGGTGCATGATTGCTCGAAACATACACAGAAAAATGCTACTGTCACCATCATGGGTCCATCTTTAACCAGCCCACTCATTCTAGACCCTCCCCTGTCCATTGGCAGAAATCTGGTCAGGGTGTAATCAACCAAAGACCAATATCCCTTCCCCAGGAAGGTATACCAGTCCCTGTGACTATGCCAACAAGTGCTCAAGCCACTATTCGGACTTGGGTGACCTTGGCTGTAGTCAGCACTTTAGCACTCTATGCCACTGGTGCAAGATTTCTGGAAGTAACATATTAACTACAGAATTTTTAGACAGCAAGACTGTAGTAGTTCTTATCCACACTATGACATTATGTACACTAGCTACAGAGAAAAATATTTAGAGCCTTCAGGTTTATTGCAGGGGATGAAAATTTCATTAATGAATTGTGTTTCCTTAGTAATAGAATTTTGAAAAAAGTGACCCCAAGGCCTAGTTGACAGCACTACAAAAGAAGAGATTTCACAGAAATAAGAGGTACTCTTCATTTTGGGAACCTGTACCTGTAGTTTCTACCACCAGTAATTCTCCTGATGTGATAATGGTCATGGAGGTTACTCACAGATTTGAGTCTTTTGGTATTAAAAATGCAGTAACCAATAACTGGAGAATATTATCAGGTCATAATTAAAAAGAATTAATAAACACCCCTTTTTCAGTTATAAGAGAAGCATCAACATTAAAGATTTGCTGAAAAAGGCCTTATTGGGTGGGGGGTAGAAGTATAAATTCTTATCCGGAATGGATGTATTTTCTATTTCTGCATATGAAACAGTAGCAGCTCACATTATTTAACTGCATCTCATAATACCAGTTTGTCCTAATAAGTACTTTAATTGTAGTTCATAAACATGGTTAACAAGGCAGTGTCTCAACTGTTTTTTTTTTTTTTAATGTTGTGAAAATGGATAGAAGGCTGAATAACAGAATATATGAGTGCAGATAAGTAAAAAAACAAAGAGCAGAACATATGAGCACCAGTATGTAAACGAAAGAAAACAGCAGTATGAATACATTATGCATTCACCTTTAAAACCTTTAAAAGAGTTAGGATTATGCTGATAAATTAATCTGATGAACTTCTAATAAAGAAAAGAATAAAAGACCTGATAAAATAGTTTGATAACATTCTAACACAGAAAATAATGAAGGCGCTACACTTCTGAGTTTCCATAGTTTTATAGTTTTAGTCATACAATTAAGCTCAATGCCTAGTTCATGAAGTTTGCTTGTTTTTCTCATTTATGCTTTAAGTTAAATGTTCCTGAGTAGGATCACTCCAAATTCCCCTGATTCGTATATGTTACACTACATATAACAATACCTTTTGGCTCACAAGATATTTTCTGTAGGCAAACTGCAAGAGGAATGAATGAAATGGGACCAAAAACAGAAGACATTTTTTTTGTTTACTAAGACCATCACCTGATTACTTTGAACAAAACTAGCAGAACAGGAAATGAATTGTTGTATTGATGCTAACAATTCCTTTGAGGAAAAAAAAAAAGATGATGAAGGTAAAACATTTGCAGTGAGTCTCACAGAATGAGATATTTTATTTTTAATTCCAGCATATTGGCCAAAAGAGTTCCCAGAGATTTAAGAGGAAGGGAACTGCCTGATATAAAATAATTAAATCCAGATTTATTATGTGAATGTGAACTGCTCAATAAACAAAACAGAAGCTGGCTATATAAATGTTATAACTAAGTATCATGAAATGAAGATTACTAAGCTATTCAGGGGGATAGATGTTCTCAATAATCAGTTAAAAAATAATGATATAGCGGACACTTATTCAGCCATATTTCATAACATAAAAACAATATTAAGGAGAAAGACATCCAAATATGATTTCATAAAAAGAAAAAAAATGGCTGTGACTTTAAAGATTACAAAACAAACAAAGACTGCAAGAATGCAGAGTCTGAAGTAATGAATTAAGAAAAACAAATCAGGCAGAATAAACTGCAAGAAGTTTCAACTAATAGAAAAGTAAGCAAACCTATTTTTCCAAGAGAACCATTAAGAGATCAAACTCCAAACTGGTTGCTACACCTTGTGGTAAAGCAAGGTAAGTCTCTCACCTAGGTCTGTACATCACCAATCAATATTCAGAACAATCTTATGCATCTATTCAGAGACAAACTGAAGACTTACAGATAGCAGACAGGAGAATGCATCTACAACAGGCAGCTTAAAATACTGATGGTATTGCCCAGAAGAGCAGAAAAGAGAACTCATATACTTTTAGCTTGAAATAATAATGGTAATGCTAGTTCAAAATAGAAGAATTTATTTGAAGTTGTCAGTTTGTCAGATTACCATTGAAACATGAGTAATGGAGATAGTGGACAGCATAACTTAGTTAAAATGTTTTATCAGAAAGCTGAATTTAATGTTATTGGAGTCAAAAACAAACAGTATAGAAAGTATCAATAACAGGGGGCCACTATATACATAAACAATGTAGGTGTTGTGTTTAGTCCATGGCTACGTTGGTAGCGAGATTTGTAAACGTGGATTGTGCTAGTGACAGCAGGCATGATGCACCTGTGAAGTGTGTGCAAGTGAGTACAGTGCACAGGTGTGTACTATGTGCAGCTTTGTGGGAGCAGTTCATACATGTATTGTGTCAGTTATCCATGTTTATGCAACCGTAATACAACTGCCAAGGTGACAAGCTACCAAGGACAGTTAAGGTGGGCACATTGTATTGTATACAATATCTTCAACCTACAACATTGGTTTAGCAAAATTCCACATCTACTGAAACTGCCTCTTCACCCCATTTTAAATCTCTGGGTTTTTGTTTCATTTATACAGTATATTGCATTGTCTACAATGGATAACTATGTGAAAAGGTTTACATTCAGTTTGCCAGGTTCTTTATAACAAAACAAGAAAGTGTAGGGCAAGGAGCTTCACATAACCATGTAATATGTCACAGTCTTGTATACTGATGTTGGAAGATAGTAGTTGTAGTTTATTTGTCTTTGTTTACTGGGAAAGTCTGACTAGATAATATCCATTTTCAGTGGATGTCCGAGGAGAAAACCTCCATTTGTTTACACTGCATTATACTTAGTCCCAATTAAACAAAGAGTAGTTACATTTCTACTCCCATTTATACACGTACAGTAATTATGTGTATACATTCGCAGATTTTACAGAGGTAGAAGTTACGAAAGAGAAAGCCCATGTGCAACTTAATGGATTGTACAGGCAGCATTTATGTATAAAATTGTTTTGTCATTTTAGTGAAAGGTTAAGAGTATTCTATTTAAAGACAGTATTTGGAGAGTATTGTACGGCAAGCATGAAGTCTTAACCTGATGATGAGCATGTGCAGGACCAGGACTGGTTAAGATGTTTAAGCAGTGCTTTAAAACTACTGAGTTTCCTGGAGAGTTTTATTTGTGTGGGAATACTATTCCAGAGTTTAGCAGTGTATTGGGAGTAGAGCAAGTCACCTGCAATATTATTTGACTTATTTATGAGTAGCAAGAATTTGTTATTAGAATGGAGGTACCTTGCTGGACATTAGGGAAGTAATGTTTTTCAGTGCAGGGCATTGTTCCTGGATTATGAATGAGTTGGTGTGCTGAAGTTAGTTGTGAATATATTAGGTAATTGTGCAGTTCAAACAGTTTTAATTGCTTTAAGCTATGAGAATGGTGGGTCCTATGAGGGAGAGTGATAACAAATTTAACTATTTTATTAAATAGTTATTTAAAAAATCATCACAGAAGAGAGTATATTTAATAAAGGCAAATCCATTTGCTCATTCTATTTGCCATGGTGTAAGTCATTTTGGAAAGAGACCCTGGCAGACTGCACAGGGAGCACACAGGGGGCACAGAGGATTGCACCATAACTCTTGCCTATTGTAGACCACTGTGGTATATAGTTCTGTGCAATCATGGACAACATCAATTCATAAATTGCATTTAGGTCATTGTCCATGACTAGGGAGGACAGTTAATTTTGATGCATGCTAATGAGGAAGATGTGATTAACTAACCACTCCAGTGATGGAAGATCAATTGCACCCTGGTGTGGCACATAGGTCAGTTGTGGTTGAAGGAGTGTGATTCTGTGCAGTGTACTACACATTGGGGGATGCTATTGCATTTCATTTTTAATGTACTATTTCTGTTTGTTTTTGTGGTTGCACAGCTATGTTATGCTGAGCAACACATCACCATTACTTGCTGATTGAGTACTGGGCTGCTTTTGTTGCTGTGTGTCTGGAGCTGGATGTCTATAAATCCTGGTGTCGGTTTTGCAGTTTATTCCATGATTAACACATTTGCTTTTTACAGTCTGCAGTGTGTACATTGACCACATTCATAGAGTCAACCAGGAATGCATGTGCATGTAGGTGCTTAGTTGTGTATGATCCATCTATGAATCATACAGTGTTGTGTATGATCCATATATGAATCATACAGTGTTGTTGTATGATCCATCTATGAATCATACAGTGTTGTTGTATGATCTATCTATGAATCATACAGTGTTGTATGATCCATCTGTGAGTCATACATTGTTGTATGATCCATATATGAATCGTACAGTGCTGTTGTATGATCCATCTATGAATTATACAGTGTTATGTTATTTGTTTTTGCTGAGTACTATCCCCTTTGCAATTGCAGACTATACTAATGAACCAAACTCAATTTCTTTTTGAAAACTAGTAGGTATAATCCCCTCTTAAAGTCAGTTATAGCACATATGAAGGAATACATGAAACAGAAATCAAGGTATTGCTTACAAAGCTGCCAGAGAGGCATTTTTAATTTGAGTAATAAAACAAAGATTCTCTTGAATTATTTATAAAATAATATTTCTGTAAGGGTAATGAAAGAAAATAAGGGAGGACACTTGGTAATTATTAATACAAGTAGTCATACTGAAAAAAAAAAAATAACATGCTGGCTAAGAAATGTCACTATCAACTTGTAAGCATAGATTCTGTACACAGGGTTTACAGAATCATTGATGGTGCCATATTTTAATATGCTTGTGATGGCTTCCAGGATAATATTTTAATAACTAAGTGGTGAAAGAACCCAAACTGGAAACCATCCCTTCCCCAGGAAGGTATACCAGTCCCTGTGACTATGCCAACAAGTGCTCAAGCCACTATTCGGACATGGGTGACCTTGGCTGTAGTCAGCACTTTAGCACTCTATGCCACTGGTGCAAGATTTCTGGAAGTAACATATTAACTACAGAATTTTTTAGACAGCAAGACTGCAGTAGTTCTTATCCACACTATGACATTATGTACACTAGCTACAGAGAAAAATATTTAGAGCCTTCAGGTTTATTGCAGGGGATGAAAATTTCATTAATGAATTGTGTTTCCTTAGTAATAGAATTTTGAAAAAAGTGACCCCAAGGCCTAGTTGACAGCACTACAAAAGAAGAGATTTCACAGAAATAAGAGGTACTCTTCATTTTGGGATCCTGTACCTGTAGTTTCTACCACCAGTAATTCTCCTGATGTGATAATGGTCATGGAGGTTACTCATAGATTTGAGTCTTTTGGTATTAAAAATGCAGTAACCAATAACTGGAGAATATTATCAGGTCATAATTAAAAAGAATTAATAAACACCCCTTTTTCAGTTATAAGAGAAGCATCAACATTAAAGATTTGCTGAAAAAGGCCTTATTGGGTGGGGGGTAGAAGTATAAATTCTTATCCGGAATGGATGTATTTTCTATTTCCGCATATGAAACAGTAGCAGCTCACATTATTTAACTGCATCTCATAATACCAGTTTGTCCTAATAAGTACTTTAATTGTAGTTCATAAACATGGTTAACAAGGCAGTGTCTCAACTGTTTTTTTTTTAATGTTGTGAAAATGGATAGAAGGCTGAATAACAGAATATATGAGTGCAGATAAGTAAAAAAACAAAGAGCAGAACATATGAGCACCAGTATGTAAACGAAAGAAAACAGCAGTATGAATACATTATGCATTCACCTTTAAAACCTTTAAAAGAGTTAGGATTATGCTGATAAATTAATCTGATGAACTTCTAATAAAGAAAAGAATAAAAGACCTGATAAAATAGTTTGATAACATTCTAACACAGAAAATAATGAAGGCGCTACACTTCTGAGTTTCCATAGTTTTATAGTTTTAGTCATACAATTAAGCTCAATGCCTAGTTCATGAAGTTTGCTTGTTTTTCTCATTTATGCTTTAAGTTAAATGTTCCTGAGTAGGATCACTCCAAATTCCCCTGATTCGTGTAATATGTTACACTACATATAACAATACCTTTTGGCTCACAAGATATTTTCTGTAGGCAAACTGCAAGAGGAATGAATGAAATGGGACCAAAAACAGAAGACATTTTTTTTGTTTACTAAGACCATCACCTGATTACTTTGAACAAAACTAGCAGAACAGGAAATCAATTGTTGTATTGATGCTAACAATTCCTTTGAGGAAAAAAAAAAAGATGATGAAGGTAAAACATTTGCAGTGAGTCTCACAGAATGAGATATTTTATTTTTAATTCCAGCATATTGGCCAAAAGAGTTCCCAGAGATTTAAGAGGAAGGGAACTGCCTGATATAAAATAATTAAATCCAGATTTATTATGTGAATGTGAACTGCTCAATAAACAAAACAGAAGCTGGCTATATAAATGTTATAACTAAGTATCATGAAATGAAGATTACTAAGCTATTCAGGGGGATAGATGTTCTCAATAATCAGTTAAAAAATAATGATATAGCGGACACTTATTCAGCCATATTTCATAACATAAAAACAATATTAAGGAGAAAGACATCCAAATATGATTTCATAAAAAGAAAAAAAAAATGGCTGTGACTTTAAAGATTACAAAACAAACAAAGACTGCAAGAATGCAGAGTCTGAAGTAATGAATTAAGAAAAACAAATCAGGCAGAATAAACTGCAAGAAGTTTCAACTAATAGAAAAGTAAGCAAACCTATTTTTCCAAGAGAACCATTAAGAGATCAAACTCCAAACTGGTTGCTACACCTTGTGGTAAAGTAAGGTAAGTCTCTCACCTAGGTCTGCACATCACCAATCAATATTCAGAACAATCTTATGCATCTATTCAGAGACAAACTGAAGACTTACAGATAGCAGACAGGAGAATGCATCTACAACAGGCAGCTTAAAATACTGATGGTATTGCCCAGAAGAGCAGAAAAGAGAACTCATATACTTTTAGCTTGAAATAATAATGGTAATGCTAGTTCAAAATAGAAGAATTTATTTGAAGTTGTCAGTTTGTCAGATTACCATTGAAACTTGAGTAATGGAGATAGTGGGCAGCGTAACTTAGTTAAAATGTTTTATCAGAAAGCTGAATTTAATGTTATTGGAGTCAAAAACAAACAGTATAGAAAGTATCAATAACAGGGGGCCACTATATACATAAACAATGTAGGTGTTGTGTTTAGTCCATGGCTACGTTGGTAGCGAGATTTGTAAACGTGGATTGTGCTAGTGACAGCAGGCATGATGCACCTGTGAAGTGTGTGCAAGTGAGTACAGTGCACAGGTGTGTACTATGTGCAGCTTTGTGGGAGCAGTTCATACATGTATTGTGTCAGTTATCCATGTTTATGCAACCGTAATACAACTGCCAAGGTGACAAGCTACCAAGGACAGTTAAGGTGGGCACATTGTATTGTATACAATATCTTCAACCTACAACATTGGTTTAGCAAAATTCCACATCTACTGAAACTGCCTCTTCACCCCATTTTAAATCTCTGGGTATTTTTGTTTCATTTATACAGTATATTGCATTGTCTACAATGGATAACTATGTGAAAAGCTTTACATTCAGTTTGCCAGGTTCTTTATAACAAAACAAGAAATTGTAGGGCAAGGAGCTTCACATAACCATGTAATATGCCACAGTCTTGTATACTGATGTTGGAAGATAGTAGTTGTAGTTTATTTGTCTTTGTTTACTGGGAAAGTCTGACTAGATAATACCCATTTTCAGTGGATGTCCGAGGAAAAAACCTCCATTTGTTTACACTGCATTATACTTAGTCCCAATTAAACAAAGAGTAGTTACATTTCTACTCCCATTTATACACGTACAGTAATTATGTGTATACATTCGCAGATTTTACAGAGGTAGAAGTTACGAAAGAGAAAGCCCATGTGCAACTTAATGCATTTATGTATACATTTTTTTGTCATTTTAGTGAAAGGTTAAGCGTATTCTATTTAAAGACAGTATTTGGAGAGTATTGTACGGCAAGCATGAAGTCTTAACCTGATGATGAGCATGTGCAGGACCAGGACTGGTTAAGATGTTTAAGCAGTGGTTTAAAACTATTGAGTTTCTTGGAGAGTTTTATTTGTGTTGGAATACTATTCAGAGTTTAGCAGTGTATTGGGAGTACGGCAAGTCTCCTGCAATATTATTTGACTTATTTATGAGTAGCAAGAATTTGTTATTAGAATGGAGGTACCTTGCTGGACATTAGGGAAGGAATGTTTTTCAGTGCAGGGCATTTTTTCTGGATTATGAATGAGTTGGTGTGCTGAAGTTAATTGTGAATATATTAGGAAATTGTGCAGTTCAAACAGTTTTAATTGCTTTAAGCTATGAGAATGGTGGGTCCTGTGAGGGAGAGTGATAGCAAATTTAGCTATTTTATTAAATAGTTATTTAAAAAATCATCATAGAAGAGACTATATTTAGTAAAGGCAAATCCATTTGCTCATTCTATGTGCCATGGTGTAAGTCAGTTTGGAAAGAGACCCTGGCAGACTGCACAGGGAGCACACAGGGGGCACAGAGGACTGCACCATAACTCTTGCCTATTGTAGACCACTGTGGTATATAGTTCTGTGCAATCATGGACAACATCAATTCATAAATTGTATTTAGGTCATTGTCCATGACTAGGGAGGACAGTTAATTATGATGCATGCTAATAAGGAAGATGTGATTAACTAACCACTCCAGTGATGGAAGATCAACTGCACCCTGTGTGGCACATAGGTCAGTTGTGGTTGAAGGAGTGTGATTCTGTGCAGTGTACTGCACATTGGGAGATGCTATTGCATTTCATTTTTTTTGTACTATTTCTGTTTGGTTTTGTGGTTGCACAGCTATGTTATGCTGAGCAACACATCACCATTACTTGCTGATTGAGTGCTGGGCTGCTTTTGTTGCTGTATGTCTGGAGCTGGATGTCTATAAATCCTGGTGTCGGTTTTGCAGTTTATTCCATGATTAACACATTTGCTTTTTACAGTCTGCAGTGTGTACATTGACCACATTCATAGAGTCAACCAGGAATGCATGTGCATGTAGGTGCTTAGTTGTGTATGATCCATCTATGAATCATACAGTGTTGTGTATGATCCATATATGAATCATACAGTGTTGTTGTATGATACATCTATGAATCATACAGTGTTGTTGTATGATCTATCTATGAATCATACAGTGTTGTTGTATGATCCATCTGTGAATCATACAGTGTTGTTGTATGATCCATATATGAATCATACAGTGTTGTTGTATGATCCATCTATGAATCATACAGTGTTATGTTATGTGTTTTTGCTGAGTACTATCCCCTTTGCAATTGCAGACTATAAGAATGAACCAAACTCAATTTTTTTTGAAAACTAGTATGTATAATCCCCTCTTAAAGTCAGTTATAGCACATATGAAGGAATACATGAAACAGAAATCAAGGTATTGCTTACAAAGCTGCCAGAGAGGCATTTTTAATTTGAGTAATAAAACAAAGATTCTCTTGAATTATTTATAAAATAATATTTCTGTAAGGGTAATGAAAGAAAATAAGGGAAGACACTTGGTAATTATTAATACAAGTAGTCATACTGAAAAAAAATAACATGCTGGCTAAGAAATGTCACTATCAACTTGTAAGCATAGATTCTGTACACAGGGTTTACAGAATCATTGATGGTGCCATATTTTAATATGCTTGTGATGGCTTCCAGGATAATATTTTAATAACTAAGTGGTGAAAGAACCCAAACTGGAAACCATTTTCTTGGAAGTTGAAAAAAAATTTTGAGGCCCATTTTATGAGCCAATGGTTATAAAATGAAACCACTGGTCATCTTCATATCCAACACTTACTTCAGACTCTTTAGACTTTATTAGAAAAATAGAGATGTTGGCTCTAATTAGTGAAGTTGATTGATAACTTCAGACATGTTTTCACTGTATACTGTTATCCCACAGGACAAGTGTATTGAGTGAGTAATAAGAGGATTGTCGAGAAGTGAGTATTGTGGATGCTTTGATTTCCATATGATTTTTCATTGCCTAGGGTAGCAGAGTGATACAGCGGGAAGCATTTCTACCCCACAGTGAGAGGTTCTCCTTTCCAGAATGCATTTTGTCCAGAGTCTGCATATATTCCCTTTGTTCACATGGGTTTTTTTCTGGGTGCTTTGGTTTGTTCCCACATCCTAAAGAAATGTAGTAGGTGAATCAGGGACTCTAAATTGTCCATAGGTGTGAGTGTGTTCACCTGCAATACAGAAGATAAACATTCCAACCTAGTTTTGTTTCTCCTCATTCCCGGTGAAACAGTTGGCTCATAGCATAAACCACTGGTTGCCACAGTCAGCTGCAAGCAATGGTCAGAGAAAGCTCTAACATCAACAGAGACCAAGCTGAAGACCTGGAAGTTGAGTGAAGAGAAAGCACAGTCTTCTTGTTCTTCTTTCGGCTGCTTCCGTTAGGGGTCGCCACAGCAGATCAACTGTTTCCATTTCTTCCTGTCCTCTGCATCTTGCTCTGTCACACCAATCACCTGCATGTCCTCTGTCACCACATCCATAAACCTTATCTTAGGCCTTCCACTTTTCCTGTTACCTAGCAGCTTCATCCTTAGCATTATTTTTCCCAATATACTCTGCATCCCTCCTCAGCACATGTCCAAACCAACGTAACCTTTTTGTCAATGCCACTGTTTCCAATCCATATAACATAGCTGGTCTCACTACCTTCTTGTAGACCTTCCTTTTCACTCTTACTGGTACTTGTCTGTCACAAATCCCTCCTGACACTCTTCTCCACCCCCTCCATCCTGCCACAGTAGTTTAGTGAATTAGTCAAGGCTCTAGCACTCCAAGAAGAGGATAAAATAGATGGAGCTGAAGAAGAATGGCAGCACCTCAAAACAGCACATGTGAGGACTAAAGAACAAATATGTGGCTGAGCCAGGTATGGAAATAAGGTACATAAGGAAAGCTGATGATGCAATACAGAAGTCCAGGAAGTCATTGAAAGAAGACGTGTAGGAAAAAGTGGGAGATATTAAAGACTGAACAGGCTAAGAAGGAATATTGCTTAGCTAACAAAGAAGCTAAGTAAGGAGTTGCAATAGTCAAGAACAGGGCATCGGAGGCACTCTATCAGCTTTTTGAAAGTGATTCAGTAGGTGGCACAAAGAAACTATTTCAGGATGCAAGACAAAGACATAAAGAAGATAGTCAGACACCCTTCATAAGGGATGCCAGCACGACACATTCATCAGTCCACAGGACATCAAAGGCAGATGGAAAGAGTGTTTCCAGCAGCTTCTGAATGAGATAGGAGAGAAATGACAGTGTGGAGAGAAAGGCATATCCCTGATCACTGGAGAATAAGCATACTTGTGCCAATGTACAAGAACAAAGGGGACATCCACAACTATGGGCAGTACAGAGGCATCAAATTCCTGTCACATTGCATGAAAGTTCTGGAGAGGGTGATTGATAAACAGATATGCAGATGTCAAAAACTGATTACATGAGATTAATTAACAAAATTTTCCTTAGGTTTGAAACTGAACTATCAGTTGTAATTGAATCTTTAGAAGACAGGTTGGTTAATTCTGCTAATTTTTACTGTATTTGCAGTGAATATAATACCATGCTGGAAAAAAATGAAATTATTTGAAGACAGACTGATAATTACCAAAAACATGAAATAAATTACAAGGTGAATGATTTTAAAGCCAATAATGTTTTCCATTGGCCTAAGGATTAGAAGTGTACAATATTAGCAATTGCAGTCAACCAGTTTAGAAACTAGTGGTAGTATGACAAATAGAAGAAATAATATTGGTTACACCTAAATGTAGGGAAGCAGTATGCGATTCGGACAACTTTGTTCTGGCTTCAAATAGTACTGCTATTAACACTCATGACACCATGACTGTTAACAACCACGGCTCTAGTAATGCCGAGAATATCTCATCATATGTTGAACACAATACAGCACAACAGGATGAAAATGACTGAGAATCTAGCAATAATGATTTTTTAGGGTGACCATTTATCAACTTACAACTACCCATTCAGATAAGACAGCAGTCACGAGTTTGATGCAAAATAAAAAGAAGAAATCAGGGAAAGAAGAAACGGGAGAAATACTGCAGACACAGGTGAGACTATTAACCTTCACACAGGTAGGATCAACCACAAGAAGCAAAGATCTAAAGAAGTAATTGAAGCAGGTTCTACAGTTGTTAATTTGTTTAAATATGTTTTTAGTAATGTTGAACTATCATTGTTAAAGGTCTTACATTTATAAGCTCTAATGAAGGGAATAGTAATGACTCTCTTACTGAATTAAGAATATTTGTTTTTAATATGGATTTGAAATTGCTATACAAAAATGAATATCAAACTGCTAGCCAACAATTAAAGACAGCTGGAACCTTTATTCCTATAAATGCACCGACAGTGAAAGCCTTTTTTAGTATGTGTGAACAAGAGATTTATAACACATATTTTAAAGGACACAGTAACAAATTTTATAACTTGAATCAGGAAGAAAGAAGAACGTATAGTTTCTGTGCTACAATGACATTATAATTAAGCAAGTAGGTAAGGGAGGCAAAGTGGTTATAATAGACGACGAACAATATTTAAAATGGATGTATGATATTCTACTTTTTAAGAAAGCTGATAAAATTATTGAAATACTGTAATATATAAGGTTAAATCCCATTTGTATGATCTATTAATGGAAAACTCTGTTACCCAAGATTTATAGAATTATATGTATATAGCTAATCCAGTTATCCCAGTCATATATGGATTGCCTGAGATCCATAAAAATGAAACTACACCTCCCATGAGACCTATAGTTTCAGGCAATCACTGGATCACTACAGCCATGTCCAAATATTTGGAAAATCCATTGTCATTTTTTACACTGTAGTAGAAGTTTTATTAAAAATACAAAAGATTTTTAAATACTTTATATTATTGGTCTAGGGGTAGTTCATATAGTAATATTATTTTGGCTACCATGGATAGTAAATCATTACTTACAGTTATTCCCAAGGAGAGTGGTATACACTTGGTAAGGGAATTCTTATGTTTTCATAGTAATTTTGCAGTGACTAGAATTGAAATGTTATGTTCCATTTTAGATGGCGTATTATACAATGACTGCCCACTAATATTCAAAAACGAGCATGCTGATTGGCCAGCCCAACCACTGTGCCCATTGTAAATCCCAGAATATACCAAAGGGAAAAGGTCTGGTCACCCTGACTTCTTTCCGTTCGTATATTCCATAACATCTATTTTTTTTTAACAAAAAGTGAAAAAAAAATATAGTCTGGACTCCAGACATACCAGAGAGGCAGCATGGAGGAAATACAAAGAAAATCAGGTACTTTATTTAAAACTAAAGACAAGTACCTGATTTTCTGTGCATTTTTCTCCATTCTGTCTTTCTCTCCTACCCCTAAAGTAGCCAAAACTTTTTTTTTAATTAAAAAAAAAAAAAAAGAATACAAAAATGGAGCAATGGTGACTTTCTTTTCTCCTTTGCTTCCGTTTCAAAACATTGATGCACTGGGTATATGTGGGAATGCAAATCCCATATGCATACGCAGTACATCAGAACAAGGCAGCAGGATACCACCAGCTGGAGAAGGACAGTACAGAGCCGTTATACAAAGACATTATTTAAGAAAGGTAACTATTTTTTTTAAATAATGTCACTGTATAATAGCAATAACTGACTCTGTGGTTGTGGTATATTTAAATTTACCCATGGTTAGCTTTATTTAATCACTCGGGCATCGCCCTCATGATTAAACCATGGCAACCATGGGTAAATCTTTAATATACCACACCATGTCATCAGTTATTGCTTAATTATACAATGACTGCCCATTAATATTTGAAAATGAGCACACTGATTGGTCATCCCAACCAGTGTGCAAGTTGTAAATCCCAAAATATACTAAAGTAAAAAGGTCTGGTCACCTGGACTTCTTTCCGTTCGTATAGTCCATAACTTTTATTTATTTATTTTTTAACAAAAAGTAAAAAAAAAATCTATAGTCCGGACTCCGGACATACCAGAGAGGCAGCATGGAGGAAATACAAAGAAAATCAGGTACTTTATTTCAAACTAAAGACACACACCTGATTTTCTTTGCATTTCCTCCATTCTGTCTCTCTCTCTCTCCTACCCCTAAAGTAGCCAAAACTTTTTTTTAAAAAAAAAAAAAGAAAACAAAAACGGAGCAATGGAGACTTTCTTTTCTCTGTTGCTTCCTTTTCAAAGCACTGATGTACCGGGTATGTGTAGGAACACAAGTCCTATACACATGTGCAGTACATCAAAACAAAGCAGCAGGATACCACCAGCTGCGGAATGGCAGTATGGCGCCATTATACAAAGACATTATTTAAGAAAAATAAGTATTTTTTTCTTAAATAACACCATTGTATAATAGCAATAACTGACTCTGTAGTTGTGGTATATTGAAATTTACCCAGTGTTGGCTTTATTTAATGACTCGGGCTTTGCCCTCATGATTAAACCATGCCAGCCATGGGTAAATCTTCAATGTACCACACCACACCATCGGTTTGTGCTTATTTATTTAACAATGTCTTCTTGTTTAATAAGGAATTCTTTCATCAGATACTGAGTGTGGCCATGGGCACCTCAGCTGCGAACACATATGCTAATTTAGTCTTCTCTAAATGGTAAGAAAAATAATAAATAATATTTTTAGTGATAATCTGTTAAGCTCTTTTAGGAATGAACATCTGGTCTTCTACAAACGCTTTGTGGCTGATATATTTTTTTAATATGGACTGGCAGTATTGAAGCTCTTGCTAAGTTTGTTATTGATTTACAGAGTATGACATACCTCTTTGTTTTTGATTTGAATTATTCAACTGAAAAAAATCTATTTTTTAGATATTACTATCATATTTAGTGAAAGATAATTTGACACCATGATACGTAGGAAGGGAGTTCAGACTACCAGGTATGTGCATTCTAATAGTATGCACCCAAGACACATCTACAAAAGTATAGTTAGAAGCCAGTTTTTAAGAGCAGGTAGACTTAATACACATGAAGAGAACTTTGTACAAGAAATGGAAAACATGGCTAAAGATTTTTATATTAGCGGCTATGATGCTGAACTCATTAAGGAAACCATAGAACTACAATAACTGAAAGAGATGGTGTAGGTTTACCATATTTCTCTGGGATGAATTATGAGTGTAGGAATAATAGCCAGACTAGGAGTCACACCTCTGTTGTAGGTGAAGTACCATGATTTATTTATAAGAAGGATAAGAACCTTAAGCATCACATATGTTATAAAGACCTAGTGTTGTATCAGTTACGCACTACTGTTACTGATGGGAAAGTTACTACTCCTTGTTACAACTGTGTCTATTGTAGTGAGATTAATGTTGACACATTTTATAAACACCTTATTACTAAACAAAACTTTAAGTTTAGTACATCTGCAACATGTTATACACAGAATGTGATATACTTTGCGAATTGTGTTAAATGTAATAGTTTTTATATAGGGAAGACAAATCAGAAATTGAAAGAGAGAATAGGATCTCATTTGTCTAATATATGTAGAACATAAGTTTAAGTTTAGAGTCCTTCAAAAGACATATATTACTGCACGTGGGTTGACTTGATTACTAGAACAGAACTGGCCAAATACAAATGGATTAACATTTTTAGAGCCGGTGCATCACATGGGTTAAAGACCATGAAGAGTATTAAACCTATTGTAAAATCTAAACAAGAGTTCTTATAAGGTGTCATATCAGTTGTATTTTATACGTATTTAAAACTGGACTAGATCATTATATATATATTTGTTCATATTTTTCATATTTTAATATTTATTCTATGGTTGTGTATATATTTTAATGTGACATATGAACTTGTTTTGATAGACTGGTTCTTCAGATATATGTTAATGAGAAAGTGTTACTTTGTATCAAGCATTGAGAAAGAGTTTTTAGAATGTGAAAGCTTTGCTGCAGCTGTTCGTTTTTTTGTTCACTATTAAATCACATTTGTAAGACATTTGGGTTCCCATCTTTTTATTGTGGTACTCATAGCGCTGTGGAGAGAAAGGCATATCCCATATGACTGTAGAACAAGCATACTAGTACCAGTGTTCAAGAACAAAGGAGACAGTACAGAGGTATCAAACTTCTGTCACACTGCAAGAAAATTCCAGAGACTTTGATTAATAAATGAATACACAGAGAAGTAGAAAGTAAGATGGGAAATGATCTGTTCAGATTCAGATCAGGATGCAGCTTAACTGACCTAGTGAGACAGATAGTTGTGAAAAAGCTAGAGATGAGGAAAGAGTCCAACTGGGCATTCCTAGACTTTGAGAAAGCATATGACAAGGTCCCAAGAAAGCTGATCTGGGCAGTTTGTGGTGGTTCAAAGCCCCAGAAACATTGGTAGAAATGCAGGCTATGTACAAGGACCCAATGACTCATGTACAAATAGTGTTCGGTCTCACAGAGGGGTTCCCAGTGGGAGTGGTTATGCACCAGGTTAAGCTGTTTATACTGGTGATGGACTGCATAAACAAACAGGTCGGAGGGGATAAATCAACAAAGTTGCTGTGTGCAGATGTTATGGAAATACAGACAGACTCTGAGCAAGAACTTCAGCAAAGGATAAGGGAATGGAATGGGAAATTGAAGGCACATGGCATGAAACTAAGCACAGATAAGATGGTGGTAATGGCAGCAAATTGGGGAAATAAGAAGAAGCTGAGAATTGAGATAGAAGAGAAGATAGTGGAACAGGTAAATAGCTTCAAGTATCTGGGAGGGGTGATTGAGGAAAAAAGAAGTCTGAATGAAGAGGTCAAAGCTAGAATCAGAGGGGCTGCAGTTAACTTGCGTAAAATCTCAGGTGTAGTCTATGACAGAAGAATGCCAAAGAAGCTGAAAAGTAAGGTATACAAAACAATGGTACTACTGTATGGTACATAAACCTGGGCAGTAAAGGCAGAGCAGATGAGGAAGATAGAGGTGATGGAAATGAAGTGCCTGAGAAGGGTAGTAGGATGCACACTGTGGGACAGATGAAGAAATGAGGACATAAGTAGTTCCAATTACAGAAAAGATCAAAGATAACAGATTATGGTGGTTTGGACATGTGCAGAAAAGCAGAAGACAACTTGCTGAAGAAGATTTGGGACAGACAGGAAGAATGTAAGAGGAAACAAGGACATCCAGCAAAGAGGTGGATGGATTGTGTGAAAGAAAAATTGCGATAGTCAGCCATGAGATGGCAGGAATGTGGCACTGAATTGACAGAGATGGCGGCAGTTAACATGATACCCTGACCTCACGTAGAAAGTGGGGAACACAGGGCTGATGATGATCATGATGCACATACATACAAACACACACACACACACACACACACACACACACACACACACACACACACACACACACACACACACACACATGCAAAAACAGACACAAGGAAGGGCATGCAGATTATAGACATATAGTGACTGACACTTTATTTAAGATACATATTTTGTAGTCTGTTTCCATTTACTCAGTTATCTCATACTGAACTGTTGTGCTGTACACCTTATGAGTTATTGCTCTCTGGTTTATGCTCTGCATTCACTGCCTATTCAGCAGTGTTTTGGTATAGCCAGCAAGTGCCACTGGTAACTGTATTCACCCTGTATGGGATTCTTGTGTCACACCTGCACATCATTAAAGCGTTCAAGCACATACTCAAACTCAGGTCTTATCTTGTGAGCTCAAAAACCATAACTGCAATCTACAGAAAATATCAGCAAATGGTGAAACTTGCAGGGTTAAACTCAGAAACCTGATCTCACCACGATGTAATCAATAGACAAGCTGAATTGCAAGCAGTAATCCAAAAAACGATCAGTAGCCGTAATTTTTATATTATGAAACTTGCAGGGTACTAGCCCCATGCACCCCCCACCCCATGTGTGTATGTGTGTGTGTGTATGTATGTGTATGTATGTATATATATATATATATATATATATATATATCCACCTGATGATGTGAACATTGGATCTATATGATTGTATAATTGTCACTGTTGAAGTGACACTCCAACCACATATGCACAAATGGGAAAAAGAAGTTTTAGATAGATGGATGGATAGATATATTTCTGTACCTCAAAGTAGAGGGAGTACTCAAAGATACCACAATTTAGGAGACCGTATATATTTCCCTGTAATTTGCACTTAAATTCTTACTGTCCTTGAACATACAATGGGGACCCAAATATTCTGTACTCGTTATTGCCGTAATACTTGTTACATAAATAAAATGTACTGAGGAACATATTCAAAAACAATCCTAGCCTCCAGGCTACACTCCGAAATTAAGCCTAATGGTTTTGAGTAGCAGAGTCTAGTGCTTTAATTATATTGATTATGTAAAAGATAAATTGCATAACCCTAAACGACAAATAATATTTTGCCCCTAGGTATTTTTTGCATACCGTGTAAATGAATGAGGCAGAAAGGTTGAGAAGTCCTGTTATTCTGTGCAGGACAAACCAGTTTATTGAATAATAACTACAAAAGAGTCTTGATTTCTTTGTAGGAAGATAAGGCCAAAAGATAATTCAATTAAGCTGACAAATGCATATGTTTTAAACTGTTTTAAACTGCAGTACCCCATATTTCTACACAGTAGTTACATAATATGGTTATTTTCATATATTAAAATGAAAACTTTTTATAACCACACCACTAAATCCTTTAAACTATATTTCATATAAACAGCAAACTATTTTGTTATGCAATGGTAAAAAGACGTGCTGTTTCAGAAAAAATAAAGACAAAAGTGACATTTCATTCATTGAAGTTTATGGTTAGTTTGCCCTACCTGTGATTAGAATGCAGAGGAGTAGCAGAACACATTTTATTTTTATAATTTCTTCAGACCTATTTTTAAATGACAAAGATGTTAAGCATTTGTGGACGATTATGGATATAAAAATAAAAGCAGATGAGATGTAAGGTGAGAGCTACCTAACACATGCTCAAGTTTTCTTTTTTTTCTGTTGTGATTTATACAGCCTACATTGGAGACATCTCTTTGCTTTGCTTAGAACTTTTCTTTCCTGTCAGCAGGTGGCAGTGTTGTTCTTTACAACCAAATGTCCCTCTTGAATCTGGTATGTTTCAGCCTATAAAACACTGAAGCAAATCCCCATGCCAGAGGCAGCACTATTACCCAACAAGAGATTCTCCCTGTTGCTTTTCTTTTCAAGAAAATGTAATAACCTTTTCCACCTGGAGTTTTCCATTTTCACTCTATGTGCAGGGTAAAACAAAACAAAGACTGCTTTGGCTGATCATGTCATTAGCATTTTAAAAAGCTTACAGATAAAACTTAGCACAAGGGTTTACCTTGTGCCTTCATATTAAGCTTATATAAAATCCTGTTTGACTTCATTGTTATTTTGTTTGTGGCTGTAAAGACCAGTCTATCTTTTCTTTTTATTTTGAAAATTACTGTTTACTAGTTTAGCCGCTAGATGTTGTCTGAAACATTTCTTTGTGTGTGTGTGTGTGTGTGTGTGTGTTTATTATATCTTCATTTTTGTAATGAATTCTTCTATACACATCTGCCACATCTTTAGTAAAAATGACCAATATGTCAAGCATTCTGATTTTTTTTAATATGAAAGGTTAGTAGAAAAGGGTCTGTGATCCCCAGGCAATAAACTGTACTGCCTGCCAAATATGGTTGTGGGTGCCATTTGAGAAATCATATTCACTGTCTCTATGACTACAAGACAGTCAAGGTGCAAATGCATTTCAAAGCACTTTTAAGATTATCCCCAGGGAGCAAAATAACCTTCAAAATGAACTTCCAAACCATTATGCACACAGTATTACAGAATAAGAACTTGAGCTGCCAGATCTCAAGTGGAAATTTCAAAGGCTTGAGAATGATGCAAGATTATTGTGCCGAAATAAAGTACATAAGAAGTAGTCAGCTTAGTGCAGTTTACTTTCTTCTATTTTCATCTCTGACATACAACTGTGCTACTTTCAAGATCGACTGAAGGATGGAACATGGTATGTGACTTGATAAATTGGAGCCTGGGGTACTGAGCATACCTGTGTTAAGCCTGATGGTAGCTACTATAACTGTGTCAGCATAAATCTGAAATTGCAATTTACATTTCTAAAGCTGACCACCATGAAGTTGGTCTGAGAAGCCGTAGCCAATAGTACATACATCTGACTGGGACTAGAAGGCACACAGGCACATATCCAAACAAGTTCATTGCTTGTTATGGCTCAGGATCATTTAACTTGAGATGAGCTATTGTCTAGCTTTGCCATAGAATGTGCCTGTCATTTAAGTCCCTGTAGTTTCTTTCAAGTTCTGTGATACAAGTAATACTTCTCAAAAGGTCATTTGCATCAGTGACCAGCAGCCACAATGGGTAGTACTCTGCTGTTTACTGGTCAGATGGCTGGTGCCTTGCTCTTTGGGTGTCTAACTGTGTTCCTAAGCTTCACTGGATGGTGTGATTAAACCAAAAGCAGTGACAACTAGTGTTCTTGGCCAAAAACTGGACTGATGAGCAGATATTCATGTATTAATTGATTTTAACTTGGAAATACACAAATACCTCTCAACTGTACAGATTTTTGCAGAATGTCCAGATTTTTTGCCTCATATTTTTGGTATGTTCATCATAAAATTTGTGGTTTTCTATAAAATCACTGAGGACTGAAGTCACCACATAATGACAGACGTTTGAATTTCAGACTTCAAATCCTTCAGAAAATGCATGCCAATGAAAAACCTATGATTCTAGCAACATGACAAGTTTATAAGAGCACTATTAAAAATATGTCCCTATTTTGGGTCCTTGTTCCCCCATTATGTATGCCTCTGTCCAGATTTCATGAGCCAAGACGTTAAGAGGTATGCATAGAACACATAGGTGCATGTTTTCATGATCCAGCAAGGAGCACTGTCTGATTAAGTGATTTGCCAAGTGTTTATAAATTGAGATGGAAAAATATTTTCCAGTCGTACTAATACTATTACTTGACAAATTATCACTTATTTACTTGATGAGTTAAACAAATTCCCATCCATTGACTAAACTCAAATACGCTGATGTGAAAAAGGGCATTCATTTCCTTTTTTTAAATCTATAAATAACATTCTTGCATGATAGAATTGTACAGCCCTTGAAATTAATAAACACATAATAATTTTCACTATAAATTTATCTAAATTAAATCATGCCAGGCCTGGCTTCTTAATAACCCTCAAAAATTATAACTCACTCCTATGGTTTGCTACCAGTTAATACTACTACCTTCTCCGAACCTTGTCTAAATGACTTCACCTATATCTTCTCCTTCTAGAACTGTTAAAGAAGTAAATAATTGGCTAAGAAAACCCACTCAATTATAGATCTGCTGGGCTAGCTGGTTTCACCCCCAATTTCTGGAAGCTTCTGATGCATTTACAGCCAGGCCACTTCAGCATATCATCAAGCTGTCATCATCTAGTGGCACTTTCTCTCACTTTTTGAATGAATACACTATAATGCACATCTGTAAAAGTAAGGGGAATCCCTTCTTCTCATCTCATATTTTTCCACTATCAGAAATTCTAGAAAGAGCTGTATTTTTCCAACTTGAATGTCATCATAATTCCTTTGACCTTCCTAACTCCCAACAACATGGCTTCAGAAAGGGACACAGTACTTTAACTTGCATGCTCTGCCTCACTAACCATATTCTCACTAGAACTGATCAAAGGTAATTAATTAGACCATCTTATATTAATTTGGTTAAAGCCTTTGATTCAGTGCAGTACCCCCCTTCTGCTTCAGGAATTAACACACGTTTGACTAACGTCTACATGTCCTCAAAGGATGCAGTTACCTCATTCAATGGTATATAAAGTAATTAATACCCTGCCCCTTGCTTAGTAGGTTAGCTTGGATTTCCTAGGGCTCTATGCTCAGTACATTGCTTCTACTTTTTTCCATTAATGTTTTTATGATCCTACTATTTAATACTGAAGGACTTTTTTAACTTTATCATTTTTATTGTTGTTTATGTAAGAAAGCTTTTCAACAATCCCATTTAATAGGTTCATAGGTTCATAGTTAGGTACTAGGCTATTGGCCCTAGGGCCTATACAAGCCTAGCCAAAAAGGTACCCTGGCTTTCGCCACCCAAGAAAATTATTTTCCTGTGCCCCTGTCATCAAAACCACATAAGTGATCCCTGGGGTGAATTTCCTATTACCCATCCAATCATCAAGATTTTTCTTGAACAGTGATAATGAGGAGCTCTGTTTGACATAGATAGGTAGTCTGTTCCAGAGTATGGGAAGTCTCTGGGACAGGAATCTATCCCTCCAGCATGTTCTGTTTATTGTGGTGACAAAGTTTAGGTCCCTAGAGCATGTAGCTCAGAGGGATTGGGATTTCTTTAAGTGAAGCATGTCTAACAGCTCTGGGTGTGACATAGCTTTATATGTTAGGCAGAGATGGAGTAAAGCTGGTGTTTTTTGAGACGGTCTGTGTAAGGCATCTGTTTGAGGCCAGTAATCCTCTTTGTGAGGTATTTTTGCGGCCTTTCCAGTTGTTGTAGATGTCTTGTGAGGTACATACCAAAAGGGGCATTGTACTCTATAATAGGGTCTAATGAGTGATGAGTAGAGGGGAACAATGACCTCTTTTTTTCTGGATGAGAAAACTTTTTTGATGAGGTGTGCGCGTAGAAAGATTTCTTGACCACTGTGGAGATGTGATTATCAAAGGAGAGACTACTGTCCACCTGTGTCCCAAGGTCTCTTATCACACTTTCAATGTTAAGTAGACTACCACCTATGTGGTAGTTCATGGGTACAGAGTTTTTACCAAAGGGGATGACAATGCACTTTTTGGCATTGAGCTTGAGACCATGGCTTTGACACCAGGCATCTGTCTCAGTGAGGCCCTTTTGTAGGATGTCCACATCGTTAGGAGTTTCGATTATGGCTCCTGGTTTGCAGTCATCTGTGAATTTAGTTAGTCAGTGTGTTAGCCTGTACTTCAGAGAAGTAGATACCAAACAGGAGAGGACCCAGGACTGAACCCTGTGGTACTCCACTTGTCACTGGTCTGAAGTCTGATTTGGAGTCTGCTACTTTCACAGTGTGGGTTCTGTCAGTAAGTCAGTTGGCAACCCATCTTGTGACATAGGGATTTATACCTAGTTTAGTGAGTTTATCTATAATTCCACAGTGGGGGATGGTGTTGAACGCCTTGGCGAGATTTAGATAGGCTGTGTGAACCACCTTACCCTCATCTATGGCTTTGGTGACTACTTCAAAGAAGTCTATCAGGTTTAGGAGACATGATCTGCCTTTTACAAACCCAAACTGTGTGAGGTCCAGAGTTTGGAGATCTCCAATATCTTTGTTTATGAGTTCCATGATGATACGTTCCATGGCCTTGCAGACCAGGCTCATCAGGCTAATGGGGCGGTAGTTCCCGGGGTCTGTTGTGGCCCCCCTTTGTGAAGTGGGATAACTGTCACAGTGTGCCATTCAATGGGCACAAAGCCTGAGGTGAGGCTATGATTGAACATGGTACTTAGGTGGGGTGCCAGTTCATTTTGTAGTTCATGCAGAAGGCAGCCTGTTATCAGGTCCCATGGATGCTGTGTTCTTGGCTTTGGAGAGTGAGGTTTTTACCTGTGCAGCCGTGATTACAGGAACTTTGCATTCTTCTGGTATAAAGATGGGCCCTTTAGGGGGTGAGAGGGGGGTAAAGTTAGCACTGAACCTATCTGCCAGGATGTTGGCAGTATCAGTTGGTTCTGTATATTTAGTGTCATTGTGCTGTAACTCAGAGCAGATCTGAGTGTTGCCATTGAGATTCTTGACATAGCTATAGAATGCTGTGTGTCTGTCTTTAGAATCAGTGGCAATTTTGTTTTCATAACTAGCTTTGGAGGATTTTATGAGTGATCTCAGCTTCTTACTGAGGCTGACCAGGGACTTCTTCCAATCGTGGGATTTTACTCTTTTTTGCAACAGTTTCTTTCTTCTGTTGTAGAGTTTGTTTATGGCAGAAGACCACCAGATTGGCTTCCTTTTTTTGGAGGTTAGCATCTTGGTTCTGTTAGGGATAGCACGACCCATGCACTCGTGTAAGTGCTTATAAAGTGCATTTGTGTAGGATTCAGCAGTCGTACCTCTATTGTCCATTTGCATGGGTGTTGTGAAGTTTGCCACTTCTGTCTTAAGAAGGGTGAAGTTGGCTTTGGAGAAATTTTTTACGGCTGTTTTCCTAATTGGGGGTGGGGGGGTGGGAGCGGGATGTGGATGTCTAGGGTGATTAGCTTGTGGTTAGATCTGACCAATGAGGAGCTGACCTCAGGTGTGGAACACTGGTCACCCATGTTGGTGATGATCAGGTCTATGATATTGCTGCCCCTGGTGGGGGTGTGGATAAGTTGATCCAAGGCGTTGGAATTGATGATTTCCAGAAAACATTGAGCAAAAGAGTTGGTACATGAGTAGTTTTCCCAGTTAATGGTAGGGTAGTTGAAATCACCCATTATTAGAGTGTTGGGTTTTACCTTAATCTTTTCCAGTTTATCAAGAAAAGAGGAGTGGGAATCCTGGGGCATGGTGGGGGGTCTGTAGCAAGCTACAATCTGGATTGTGGTTTTGTCCAGAGTTAGTTGAACTTGGATGATCTTGGAAGCATTATGCTGAGCAACTAGCTTGGAGGTGTGGATATCCTTAATGAATATGGACACGCCTCCACCTTTAGTGTTTCGATCCGGGTTTGGTGGCAAAAAGGTGTGGTATGAATTATAGCCTGGTAATGCAGGTGTGCTCTCTGGAGCTTTGAACAGGTCTCTGTCACTGCACAGATGTAAGTGTTCTCCATTTTAAGGAATGCCTCGAGTGAGTGCATAATACAGACATTTTCACATATAACGTTCATTCCACATTTGTGTAGCACATTATACAACATTATATGCTCTAGTACATATAGTGTTGTGCTAATTACCTATAAAAGTAATAAGCTATTACTAGTTACTTTTCAGTGAAAGCAATATATTGCTATTAATTATTAGTTTTCTAAAAAGTTAATATATTACTAGTTACTAATAATGCGTTACTTTTATTTAAGTATAGTTTATCAATTATAATACTGAGATTTACTCGCACAAGTAAGCACATGCATATAAGTGCATTATTAAAGTAGTATACACAGTGTTACAGTGATGATGAATAACATTTAACAGTTGAAAAACCCCAGCAGACTAATCTTTATAGCTAGGCAGCACAGTAGTGCAGTGGTTAGTGTTGTCACCGCCCAGCAAGAGGCTCTCAGGTTCCATTCTTGGCTGGGATGCCTTCTGTGTGGAGTCTGCATGTCCTCTCTGTATTTGGGTGGGTTTCCTCCAGGTGCTCTGGTTTCTTCTCACATTCCCAGGATATGCTGCAGGTGGTCTAGAAATTCTAGATTGGTTTCAGGTGTGAGTATGCACGTACATGTGCCTTCTGAGGAAGGCTGAGCACCGGGCTGGCAGCTCAACACCATAAAACTCTACTGCCACTTGTTCTGCAGACTGGTGACCCCTAATGGGAGCAGATAAATGGAAAAGAAGAAGACTAGTCTTTATGTCTAGAGAGCCACAAATAATAATTAAACCAAACCATACACAGCCAGCAGCACAAGACCTATAAAAACCTATCACATTTTGTCTATTTTCAGCAACTAAAGATTGAAACCTGAAAAGAATTTTAACTAGAAAATAAAAAATTGACAAGACAAAAATTGGTCGATCATAGATCCACCTGAAGATTCTTGCTTGGTGCAGTCAGTTGGGGCACTGGATGTTAAACCGATGAGTTGTAAGTTTGATTCCAATTGAAGGCGATATAGAGAACTAATGCTGTTTATTATACGGCAAGGTAAGGATATGGTCTCTAGAAGGCTAGAACTGTCGTAGTGTTAGAGGCTGTTTTAGTGGGTGAGAGTCCCACAGTACCTGGGCAGGGCCAGCGTCTGGTCATCATTAGCTTTCACCTCCTTGCAGTGCTAAAAAATAAAGTCAATTTTGCTCTAGACTAATTCTAATGATTTATTATAAATGCTACATGTTATGAGTTGTGCCAACATTATGTTGTAATTTTTTATCTAAATTGTCCATTCAAAGTCTCTATTACCTCGTAACATCTGATTACTATCCATACTATCCAGGCCCACAGAAGTTTTCCAACGATCTTTAGGGGGTTGATATCGCCCACATTGAGAACCACTGGTTGAAGCAAAAGTAACTCACATTTAAGCTGCTAGTTATTAAAAAAGTAATATATTACTATTACTAGTTACTATTTTGAAAAAGTAACTAGTTATATTACTAGTTACTAGAAACTGTAATATATTACAGTAATATATTACATATTGTAATAGGGTCTACTTTAATTAAACAAAAGCAGAATCTGTCGAATACGAATCTGTCGACATATAAACAGCAAAACAAGATAACATCAAACACGCAAAACCACGAAATTTAAACATCGAAACCGCAATAGTTGGCCAACCCCGCTGCCCGTAACATACTACCTACGCAAACACAACAACAAAAAACACATACATACACTAACCAAAACCCTACTACTAACCCTAAATTAAAGCAAAACCCCACTTGTAACCCTACACTAAACCCCATACAACTATCTATGCACTACCCTTAACCCCTCCCTAACCCTAAGGTCCGTAACCACCGTACACTTAACCTACAGAACTATACCCACACAAAGTAAATATTCCACACACATACACTTAACAAAACCCTACACTAAACCTTACATACATTACCTATCTATGCACTTACCTTAACCCGCACCCTAACCCTAAGGTCTGTAACTATCACACACTTACAGATGGGCCAACTATGACAATTCGACATTTCCGATTTTGCTATTTAGTGCGTTCGACATTTCCACATTTCGTTGTTTATGTGTCAACAGATTCGTATTCAACGGATTCCGCTTTCGTTTAATTAAAGTAGACCCATTATAATATATTATTCCCATCCCTGAGTACATGTAGCAAAAATATTTAAATATTTGAAATGTACGTCTTATTACAATAGAACATCTCTTTGCATTTCTACTCATTCTAACTTCTTGCAGAAAATATTGCTGTACTATTTTATGTCAATGACATGGTCTTTGCATTCATTCCATTTTTGAATTAGAGCCGCACTTGAATGTTACTTGAAGGCAGTGCGCAGTTCAGTAGGTTTAACAATAAATATCAAGAAAACTACAGACATGCTGCTTGCAGAGCTAAACAGCTATACCTCACCATTAGGGATGTCCCAAGAGGTTTTCCAACGCTCTTTAGGGGGTCGATATCGCCCACATTGAGAACCTCTGGTTTAAGCAAAAGTAACTCAAAAGTAACTCACATTTAAGCTGCTAGTTATTAAAAAAGTAATATTTATTTATTTATTTTTATTTTATTTTATTTTACATTTGTTAACCGGGCTAGTCTGGCTGGATACATGTCCATTTTCAGCAGAGGCCCGAGGAGAAAAGCTCCACTATCAGACTAAGACAATACATTTCAGAAAACATTTCTAAAATCAATTTTAAAAAATGTACAGAGACAATATACAGTTTGCCTGGACTAATCTGAGTAGGTAACAAACAGAGTTCAGATTAAGTGGCTAAGGAGATAAGCTCCGGCATCAAAATACAAATTAGAGTTAAGAGACATCACTAGTAAAGCTAAAAAATTTAGTCGTCGGTCAGTAGTCATGATAACAGATTAGGTAATTTACAGAAGGAAAGAGACTGTTGGTATCGGGTGTTAAAAGAGCAGGTTTGAAGATATAACAGGTAGTTAGGTAGTTAAAGATGAAGGAGAAGGGGAAAAAAAGATAGACAGAAAGTGGGGGTAGAATATAATTTGTTGGGTATAAGTATTATAACAATGGTAAAGGTGGGGAATGTCAAGTTGGAAAGGAGAGTGAGGAAACAGGATAGAGATGAAATGCCAAGGTAGCAGGATAAAGACGGTCAGCTATGGGTAGAAAGAGAATAGAGAGAAGATGGCTAGAAGGGGAAGTAAACAAATAAGAATGGAGAAATAAAAGAGTGAAGGTCCAGTAAAGGGGGCTGAGGACGTTAGTCTAAGTAAGAATGGGAGTGGAAAGAATTACACAAGTAGCAGACTGGAGAGAGTAATAAAGAGTGCTGAGCTCAGTCAGGATTGGAGCAGGGACATAGCCAGTGAATTAGTAGGTGGGTTTTCATCTGTTTTTTGAAAAGGTGACATGAGGTTAGGGAGGTCAGTTCAGTGGGAAGTTTATTCCAGTAAGAACCTATAGTGTTTGCAAATAGGGAATCACCTGATTTGTTATGAGATTTCAAAGTAGTAACTAGTAGCTTGTTGGCTGATCTGAGTGTCGTGAGATTTTTATAAGGTGTGATAAGTTTATTTAGTATGGGTATATTGGAGGGGTAATGAAGAATTTTAAAAGTGATGATTAGTTGTTGTAGGAGTATAAGGTTTGGGAGTTCAAGCCAGTTGAGTTTCTTTAAGTTAAGACAGTGGTGAGTTTGGAAAGGAGAGCCAGTGGCAAATCTGGCTATACTGTGGTAGGCAGTATTCAGTTTCTGAAGATTAGCTTTAGATAAATTGACAAAGGAGGGAGAGGCGTAAGTTAATGTAGAGATAAGGTGAGTTTGGGCAAGGGCTACTCGGGAAGTAGTAGTGAGATAGGGCACCAATCTTTTTATTGACAGTCTTGATAGTTAAATCAATGTGATAGTCAAAATTTAGCTGGTTATCTATGGTGACGCCTAGGAGTTTAGTGCAGTTGTCAGGTTTGATGACAGTGCCATTACAGGATGTTATAGAAAAAGAGATTGGGGTGGATTTACAGGTTGGGGTAAAGAGTAGTAGTTTGGTTTTTTTGGGATTTAGGAGGAGACAGATATGTTGAAACCATTTTTCTGCTGCAGTGAAGACTACTTGGGTAGTGGAGCGGAGTTCTGCTGGGGTAGAAGCAGAGCAGATGAGAGTGGAATCATCTGCATATTGTATACATGTGGATGTTGGGAGGAATTGGGCAGATTATTGATGAAAATGGAGAAAAGTAGGGGCCTAGGATAGATCCTTGTGGGACTCAATAGTAATTGGGAGTTGAGTGGATAAATGGCTGTCCCAAAGGACTGCTTGTTTTCTATTAGTCAAGTAAGAGTTGAACCACTGTAATGCTTGTGAATCCAGTGATAGGGATTTTAAGGTATCGAGGAGAAGTTGATGGTTGACCATATCGAATGCTTTTGAGAGGTCCAAAAATAGTGCAGATGAGAACAGGTTTTTATTTGATTTTTATTTATAGTGTCAGAGAAGGAGAGAAGGGCAGTAGTAGTACTGTGCGGTCTAAAACCATGTTGAGAGTCTACAAGCAAGTTGTTATTTAAGAGATAATGTAGAAGTTGATGGTGAATACAGCGTTCCATTATTTTGGATAGAGGAGATAGAAGGGCAATAGGTCTAAAATTGGATAGTTCGTTAGAGTTTCCTCCTTTATGGAGTGGAATAATATGGGAGATTTTCCAGCAGGATGGGATTTTGGATTCTGTTATGGTTCTGTTTATTAAGATGGAAACTGGGTAGGCTATTTCGTTTGCAGCTAGCTGAAGGTATATTACTATTACTAGTTACTATTTTGAAAAAGTAACTAGTTATATTACTAGTTACTAGAAACTGTAATATATTACAGTAATATATTACATATTGTAATAGGGTCTACTTTAATTAAACAAAAGCAAAATCCGTCGAATACGAATCTGTCGACATATAAACAGCAAAACAAGATAACATTGAACACGCAAAACCACGAAATTCAAACATCAAAACCGCAATAGTTGGCCAACCCCACTGCCCGTAACATACTACCTACGCAAACACAACAACAAAAAACACATACATACACTAACCAAAACCCTACTACTAACCCTAAATTAAAGCACCAAAACCCCACTTGTAACCCTACACTAAACCCCACATACACAACTATCTATGCACTACCCTTAACCCCTCCCTAACCCTAAGGTCCGTAACCACTGCACACTTAACATACAGAACTATACCCACACAAAGTAAATATTCTACACACATACACTTAACAAAACCCTACACTAAACCTTACATACATTACCTATCTATGCACTTACCTTAACCCGCACCCTAACCCTAAGGTCCGTAACTATCACGCACTTACCTTACGGAGCTATACCGCAGATGGGCCAACTATGACAATTCGACATTTCCGATTTCGCTATTTAGTGCGTTCGACATTTCCACGTTTCGTTGTTTATGTGTCAACGGATTCGTATTCAATGGATTCCACTTTCGTTTAATTAAAGTAGACCCATTGTAATATATTATTCCCATCCCTGAGTACATATAGCAAAAATATTTGAAATGTATGTCTTATTACAATAGAACATCTCTTTGCATTTCTACTCATTCTAACTTCTTGCAGAAAATATTGCTGTACTATTTTATGTCAATGACATGGTCATTGCATTCATTCCATTTTTGAATTAGAGCCGCACTTGAATGTTACTTGAAAGCAGTGCACAGTTCAGTAGGTTTAGCAATAAATATCAAGAAAACTACAGACATGCTGTTTGCAGAGCTAAACAGCTATCCCAGGCCCTTTAGAAATGGTGCGTTACCTCACCATTAGGGGATGCCTTACATTCTGTAGAGTATTTTAAATGTTTAGTCTTCAATCTCAATCCACAACTTGGCTGGTCTTTACATCTTGGTTATGTAACTACTACAGTAAAGGCTTCCTATCTGTCAGCCATTGAGTCTCTTACATCCTAATGCCAAAGATAGGAGGCGCCAATGAAACAGGTGTATTTGTACCAACACTAGGATATGGCTTCCCTCTCATAATTGCAGGATCCTTTATCAACTGCAACAGAACCCTTCAAACTCTACTAAACCAGACCTCTAAATGTGTACATAATGTCCTGCTTCACACACTACTGTACCTCCTCAGCAAGGCAGATGTCTTACTGATACCACTAAGGGCCAGGATATCATCCTACTTATCGAGGTACAACATTCTTACCCTTAATCACCACCCCCAACTAGGTTATTTTTCTCTAAAGTAAACCTTTCACTGATACCGTCAGTCATCATACGCCAATCTCTTTGCTCATCTTACCCCAAGCTATTAATCCAAATTCTTTACAAAGGCACTTTCCCAGTGGGTACCTAAATTACAGAACATAGTCCCATTGAGTGCCTGTTCTTACCCAGTCTTCTTATTTGTATGTATCATCTCAACAGCACTTACCTGGAGCTGTCATAATAATTAAAATATGTTCTACAGCACAAGTCGTGTTACCTGCAGACTAGAGGAGACGTCTTATTGATTAAAGTGTTACACGAACTGTCATTGTACTGGGACTGCACTCCTCACTGTAATATTGTTACCGCATAGCTAGCACATTAGGTGCTACTTCTGTTTCCTAATCTGGTTGTTGCTGAAAATGTGTTTGTAGTACTAATCTTTCTACATCAAATAAAAATAAAAATAATAAATAAAACCAAGAACCACAGATGGATCTTGTTAGCAGTTCTCATCCTTAATGTTGTGTGCGATGTACTCTGAACTAACAAACAGCAGCCAAAGCACCAAGAACCCAGCTGAAGGTAGACAAGATGGCCATGAAACATGCAGTCATTGAACTATAGAGGTGTCTCTGATAGCTGCAAGTCTCCCTCCCTCAGATGGCTGTATGGAATAAATACTCTGTGCCCTTGGTGTATATGTTTGCAAACTGACTTACATATCACATCTGAATACTGGGTTTGACTTATTGTGTTCCTGTTTATCATTAGCTTGGGAACAAGTAATCCAGTTGATCACATGCTTTGTTATTTCAGTTTTGGGTACAGTGCATGTCAATAAGTCCTCAGGCTGTTTCTGCTGTGGACCTGCACCATAATTAGTGAGTCTCGTTACGCATGTTGTACCCCTGGCTTGCTGTCAGCAATGGTGGATGAGCACTGATGACACTAAGTCAGAAGTGATTCATGGCAGAAAATGGGTGGCCGATGCATGGTAACCTGTAGCAGATACAGCATTTTGTCCAAATTTTGCATCTCATTGCAGTGAGTTACCAGCCACATGTGATTAATTTACTTACAACCGGATGGCTGATACACATCAAATGAGACCAGCCACTGCTTCTGATGCTGGATGACTCTGATGCAGAGACTGTACCCCCTACTGACCATGGAAGCTAACAATGAGCCCTTCAAGTCACCTTCATCCCCTGTTGAGAGGCAGGGCTGGTAACCATTGCTGACCCAGCACCAGACATGTTAGCAAGAGCAAACTCCCGTGGTTGTCACTGCTCCATATCTTGCACTGCAGCTGAATCTGTAGATGGAGCAGACAGAAACTGAAAGACAAAACACATAACTCATCAGTACATGTGTATGACAAATAGATTTCAGTTGTACACAACAGAAAGAGACATACTATTCTCAACATACCAACTGGAATGCCTTTAAGACCTCTTTAGACAGACCTCTCTGTTGAAGGGAATCTCTCTGGCAGCTGTAAAGGAAAGCATACACTGTTCAGTACATTGTGCTGCTGTCAGAAGAAGGCAAGGAAAGTAACAGACAATTGTCAGAAAGTCAGAAAATAGATTGCAAATATCGATACACAGTGCTCACAGTAAAATGCTATCTCACTGTCTCAAACCTCTGCCTCTCACTTGCAAAGTGGGTCAGGGTAAGGCTTTTGCAGATCATTGTTGTGATGCCTGAACTACTCATCACCCTGGTGAGTTGGTGTTGGGTATTAGTCTTATGTAAGGGGCCATCATGACAGACCACCAGGTTCTCCTGATAGCCCCTGTGCAGTAAATACAAATAAATCTTAGTCTTCTTGTTGCATTAGACAGAATCTTGCTGAATCCAGTGTCTGCAGAGGCCATATCCACAAAGTAAGTCAGATCAAGGGAAAAAATGGTAGCCCTATGCTCATGGCCACATGTTATGCATTAAGGACACCACATGTTTTGCATCACTGGGCAGCAATGGTGCCCTATGGAAAGCATGACTAGCACATACTGGTCTTGTTATGTGTTTTGCAGTGTCCATGCATGAAATGTACACACAAGTCCTTCTAGTATGGAAACAAGCATGTGCAGGCATGGTAATGCTGACTAGAGGTGATAGTACAACGTATTATAGCAATGACTGAGAGACGGATTTGCTAAGTTACTTTATTATCATAATCCTCATGCTATGAGGCCTGCTGTAGTGTGATAAAAAGTGGGGTTGCAATGTTGTACGAAACTGCTTCAGAGTAACCATGTCAAGAATAGGAATTTGAGTGCAGAAGAGTTTATTCTGTGATATAGGCATAGTGAAAGAAGATAAGACAGCTGGTAATATACCTCAGTACTACACTGAGAGCCCATGGTAAAGGGAAGCGACAGGAACAGATAAGGAATAGCAGATTGGGTAAGGTAACATAACATGAGATCACGAGAGGTTACTGTCAAGCTGGGGAAAGTCTTACCTTGATAGAGAATAGAGCACATGGGCATGGCAGGTTACTGTCCAACCTGGGGGGCTCAGCATGACTGGCAGCAAAGCACATGGGCATGTCGTGTTACTGTCTAGTTGGGTACAGGGGTAACACTGTAGCCTATGCACATAGACTGCAAGGCTTGTCACAGAGAGACAGTGCTTCCTGTATATATGTTATGGCATGGCCATGTAGAAAGTGACATAGGTGTGTACTAGGCTAATGGTCCTGGTGCCTTTACATGCCTAGCCCATAGAAGTGCCCTGGCATTGTGATGCCCATCATTAGTTCTATCAAGTAGAGCCACTGGAGAGATCCCCAGGGTGAACTTTCTATTTCCTATCCACTGATCAAGATTTCTCTTGAAGAGGGCTAGTGAGGTGCTCTGCTTAACATGTATGAGAACTCTATTCCAGAGCACGGGCAGTCTCTAGGTTATGAACCTGTCCCTCCAGCATATTCTGTTGATTGTAGTAATGAGGTTGAGGTCTCTGGAGCATGTGGTGTGGAGGGATTGGGATTTCTTTAGATGTAGCATTTCTAATAGAGCTGGGTCAGACATGCCTTTGTAAAGCAGAGATCACCTCTTAGTAGACAATATGAGACAGAGAATAGCTGGAGTTTTTTGAGTCTGTCTATGCAGGACGTGTTTAAGGCATAGGATCCTCTTTGTGAGGTACTTTTGTGACCTCTCCAGCTGTTGCAGGTATCCAGTGAGATACATGCCAAATGGGGCATTATACTCTATGATTGGTCGAATGAGGGAAGAGTAGAGAGAAATGATGACCTCTTTCTTCCTGGATGCAAAACCCTTAGTAATGAGATGTGCCACACAGAAGGACTTTCTAACTACAGTGGCAATGTGGTGGTCGAAGGAGAGGTTGCTTTCAACCTGTGTCCCCAGATCTCTTATAATGCCTTCAGTGTTCAGTGGGCTCCCATCGATGTGGTAATTAATGGGAATTGAGTTTTTCCCAAAGGGGATGGTGACACATTTTTTTGGCATTAAGCTTAAGCCCATGGTTTTGACACCAGTCATTGGTCTCAGTGAGGCCTTTCTGTAGGATGTCTGCATCACTTGGGGAGTAATAATGGCTCCCAGCTTGCAGTTGTCTGTGAATTTGGTCAGCCAGAGTGCCTCCGTGTTGGCCTGGACTTCTGAGAAGTAGATGCCAAACAGGAGAGTACCCAGAACTGATACCTGTTGGACTCCACTCGTGGTCTGGTTGGCAGTCTGACTTGGAGTCTGCTATTTTCACTTTGTGTGTTCTGTCTGTGAGCCAATTTGCAACCCACCTAATGATATAGGGGTTGATGCCTAGTTTGGTGAGTTTATTAATAATTCCTGTGTGAGGAATGGTATCAAAGGCCTTGGCTGGATTGAGGTAGGCTGTATGAACTGCCTTACCTTCATTAACCGCTCTAGTGACTGACTCAAAGAAGTCAACCAGGTTGAGCAGGCATGATCTGCCTTTCAAAAAACCAAATTGTATTGGATCTAGAGTTTGGAGATTCACTATATCCTTGTTAATTAGGTCCATGATGATGCGCTCCATAGCCTTACATATCAGAGTCGTCAGGCTAATGGGGTGATAATTTCCAGGGTCTGGAGTCGCTCCTCCTTTATGGAGAGGGATGACTGTAGCAGTGCATCATTCATCAGGGACAAAGCCTGAGGTGAGGCTGAGAGAGAACAGAGCACACAAATGTGGTGCCAGTTCACTTTGTAATTCATGTAGAACATAGCCAGGGATATTGTCAGGTCCCATGGAAGCTGTATTCTTGGCCTTAGACAATGCAGCTTTAACCTGTCCTGCAGTAATGCAGGGTGCCTGGCATTCTTCCGGTATTGAGATTCGTCCTTTAGGGGGTGAGAGAGGGGTAAAGTTAGCACTGAATCTTTCGGCCAGTATGTTAGCAATATCTGTTGGCTCAGTATAGGAGGTACCATTGTGCAGTAACTCAGAGCAAATCTGGGTATTGCCATGGAGATTTGTGATATAACTAAAGAAGGCTTTGTGGTTGTTTTTAGTGTCTGCTGCAATTCTGCCTTCATTGCTGGCTTTGGAGGTTTTGATGAGGGATCTCAACTTTTTGTTGAGGCTAATAAAGGAATTTTTTCCTGTATTGGGACTTCATCTTTTTCTACAACAGTTTCTTCCTTCTGTTGTAGAGTTTCTTAATGGCAGGGGACCAACAGACTGGCTTCCTTTTTTTGGAGGAGAGTGTCTTGGTTCTGTTGGGTAAGGCTAGTTCCATGCATTTATGTAAGTGTTCATACAGTGCATTGGTGTATGATTCAGCAGTCATGTATCTATTTGCCATTGGCATGGGTGCTGTGAAGTTAGCCACCTCTGTTTTTAGGAGTCCAATGTCAACTTTGGAGAAGTTTTTCGTGGTGTATACCTTTGCGGGGGTGGGGGTGAGTGAGATGTAGATTTCCATGGTGATTAATTTGTGGGCAGATCTAACCAGGGAGGAATTGACTATTGGTGTAGAGCAATGGTTGCCCATGTTAGTAATAACCAGGTCAAGGACGTTGCTTCCTCTAGTGGGGGTAAGAATGAGCTGGTCCAGGGCATGGGAATTGATGAATTCCAGGAAGTGTTGGACCGGTGCATTGGTGCTTGAGTAGTTTTCCCAGTTGATGAAGGGGTAGTTAAAGTCTCCTAGTATGAGAATGTTGGGTTGGACCTTGATAGATTCCAGGGTGCTTAGGAACATGGAATGAGAGTCTAGGGACATGGTTGGAGACCTATAGCAGGCTATGACCTGGATTGCAGTCTTACCCAATGTTAGTTGTACCTGAAGTATCTCAGATGCATTATACTGGGCTACTAGTCTGGAGGTGTGCATATCCTTTATGAATATGGAGACACCACTGCCTTTAGAGCTTTGGTCCACGTTTCGGGGCCAAAAGGTGTGGAATGAGTTATAGTCTGGTACCGTAGGGGTGCTTTCTGCTGCTTTAAACCAGATCTCCGTTACAGCACAAATGTCGATGTTTTCCATTTTGAGGAGTGCTTCGAGCGAGTGCATCTTGAGATTTACACTTCGTTGAGCAGCATGACCCTCAGATTGCATTTATTTATAGCTGTTACTGTGGTAATTTGGTCTTGAAACACTGTCTTAGAAGGCACTACAGGGATGGCAAGAGCCTTAGCCAGTACCCAGAAACCCAGGGGTGACAGATACAGGCCATCTCTGCAAAACATCTAGGTCTGTTAATCATGTCATCCCAAGCAGACAGATACTGGAGCCTTTGCTGC
This sequence comes from Protopterus annectens, assembly GCF_019279795.1. Taxonomy (NCBI): domain Eukaryota; kingdom Metazoa; phylum Chordata; order Ceratodontiformes; family Protopteridae; genus Protopterus; species Protopterus annectens. The sequence continues at coordinate 234,738,666 of NC_056726.1, read as the reverse complement.
ATCTGGTCTGTTAGGCAGTAATGTGATGATTTCATGTTGTAGCTGCTTCCTTATTACCGTATTGTATACATGGTGCACACTGCAAATAACTGACAGCAGGTCTCTAGTGGTTTCTGATGTTGTTTATCATCCACAATTTCAAGCCATGTCCTGTAACACCCGACTAGTGATCTGCTGCTTACATCAATGGGAACAGCACATCCTTGCATGTATAATTGGCAATGGTTACAGCTATCAGCTAGATGACCCTGCTGAAAGTCATTCGGCACAAAACACTGGTAGAGGTCTCACATGGGCCAGTTTTGAGAATCTTGAGATCTGCCTGAATAGTGCACAAATACACTCTATGTAATACCCTGTGCATCTGCGTACTGGACTCCTCTTGGTGGTTGATGCAGTGGAAGTCATTCCGGCTGATTAACTGGGCACCATGTGCTACAGGTGTGTCTCCAATGGTTTGATTTCTCCAAGCATTTTGGGTTTCTAATACAATACAGGAATGGACTCCATTCCTAAATTAGGATATGATTAGATTTCATGAAATTAGCATTGTTTCAACCTTTGATGTTTGCCAAGAGTGCTCTTCTCTGCACCCACAATGCCTTCTTCTGCAATTCATGCAGGGTTACATGTATTGGTAGCATATCTAAGTATGACTGCAGATTGTTTTTTATTAGATCTGCTGCTCCTACTACTATTGGAACTGTCTGAGTATCTTTTTTATAAGTTGCTGACATTTTTTTCTTGCAACACATGGTATTTTGTGACTTAGTGTCTCTCTCTGTATGTAAGACACTATAATCAATGAGCGCAGCAATTTCAATGATCAGTGCTACTTTTGTCTTTTTTCATGGATTACTATATAGAGAGAGACTCCTTCAGTATAATGCTTTGTGGCTCATGCTCCCAATGCTTCTGAGCTCCTTCTGTATTGTAGTGTTGGCTCATGCTCCCAATGCTTCTGAGCTACTTCTGTTTTGTAGTGTTGGCTCATGCTCCCAATGCTTCTGAGCTACTTCTGTATTGTAGTGTTGGCTCATGCTCCCAGTGCTTCTGAGCTACTTCTGTATTGTAGTGTTGGCTCATGCTCCCAATGCTTCTGAGCTACGTCTGTATTGTAGTGCTGGCTCATGCTCCCAATGCTTCTGAGCTACTTCTGTATTGTAGTGTTGGCTCATGCTCCCAATGCTTCTGAGCTACTTCTGTATTGTAGTGTTGGCTCATGCTCCCAGTGCTTCTGAGCTACTTCTGTATTGTAGTGTTGGCTCATGCTCCCAATGCTTCTGAGCTACGTCTGTATTGTAGTGTTGGCTCATGCTCCCAATGCTTCTGAGCTACTTCTGTATTGTAGTGTTGGCTCATGCTCCCAATGCTTCTGAGCTACTTCTGTACTGTAGTGTTGGCTCATGCTCCCAATGCTTCTGAGCTACTTCTGTATTGTAGTGTTGGCTCATGCTCCCAATGCTTCTGAGCTACGTCTGTATTGTAGTGTTGGCTCATGCTCCCAATGCTTCTGAGCTACGTCTGTATTGTAGTGTTGGCTCATGCTCCCAGTGCTTCTGAGCTCCTTCTGTATTGTAGTGTTGGCTCATGCTCCCAATGCTTCTGAGCTACGTCTGTATTGTAGTGTTTGCACAATCCCAGTGTAACGGTCTGGACACATTATCATGCCTTTCAGTTTACAAGCTGTCTAACATGAGTTTATCACACAGCAACAAGATGAGCAACTGTTTACATTTTTGTTTTACAGAACCTGCATTTGTCTGTTTCTCCAACATTTTCAATGGACTTTGTAAGGCAATATATACACTGTCCTGAGCTGCCATTATTAGCCTTTCATCTTTTGGCTTCAGTTCACATCTGCTAAATCATTCCTGTATCAGATCTGGGTCTACATGAGGTTGTTCCAAGCGATGTCTGTACTTGTCACTATATTTGTGGATTTTCCATTTTTTTCCTTCTCATCTGATCCTTTTCTTTATATTCTTGCTTTTGTTTTTTTGGCATTTTGTGTTGTTTGCTTCTGGACTGATTTTTATTCCTTTTAGATACAACATGCAAAAAATGCACAAGAGTATCCTTTAGAAGTCGGCCACCCCTTGTAACTACTATATTGGCAACTCACTTCTAAGAGGTGACCGAGTAGTCAGGTACGTGGGGACATGCATAGACGTTAATCTAGACTTTGACCACCAAGTGTCTACAGTACTTGAGAAAATCATTCTATGTTGTGCAATTTATAAACAAAGGTATGGCATCTAGGTCCAAGGAGGTCATTGTTCCATAATATTTGTCACTCATCAGACCTGTCATTGAGTAGAATGCCTGCTTCGGTATATACATAACCAGGCTCATTTGACATTTAGAATGAGTTTCCTCACTAAAAGAATGTTGTGTCTTTTGGCTTTTCCCAGTTAGGGGTCGCCACAGCGGAACTCCGGTCCGCTAATGATTGGCAGTAGATTTTTACGTGCCGAGTTGCCAGCTCTGACGCACAACCTTCAACGAAGGTACACCCATTCACGTATGTCTCCACACATAAGATGCTCTAGCTGAGAATCGAACAGGACGTCTTATTGTGAGGCGACAATGCTAGCACAGAACCACCACCGCAGTTTCCTCACTAAAAGAATACAGGGCATAAATAACACACCCTAAGCAGACTATCCCTGTTTTCTGTCTCCCACAGGCTTTTGAGGCAAGATCTATGCCTGGCATATAAGGAATTGTTGGACCACTGTTGTATCGCCTGCATATCTGCAAAGCAAATAGCACTAGAATTACCCATTCTAAAGATATAAACTTTAACAAACTGAAATGCACAATGTGAATAAAGTGAAAAAAATACAAACTACAAACAAATATCACCCACAGATGATGCCACATGAAGAAAAGAGAAATAGTAGTTTATTAAGCACTTTTATGACACAGGAATTCATCAGAATAAATTCTTCCATTTTTATAAAAACAATCGACCAATAAAAACACAACTTAATCATAAAATTAACTATATTCATAAATATATAAAGAAATAGTGAACTCAACTAACATATGTCATCAACTCATTTAAAAAGAACATCCCTGGTATTACATTGGGATGAAACAGCTGGGCTTGAAATCACCTTCGGGTACATAGCCTAGTAACCTCTTATGATCCTAATATTTATAGTTTCATTCAACCCAGGACAATTATCAGCCTGTAGCCTTATCTGCCATAAAGTTTCTTTTCTTTCAAGATGATTTTTTATAACACCCACCCCTAAAATCCATAGGTAAATGTTCCAAAATGGCAAAATAACATTTTTTAACAAGACTACAGGTCTGGACATGTTTGAATAAATAATTATTTTTGCCTTTTGTTCTAATGGCATATAAATGCTCTTTAATTCTCATGGAAAGCTTTTGTGTGGTCATAATGTAAACCGAGTTAACTGACAGCACAAAAAAAAACTTGTTATATACCAACAAAAACAAGTGTATGTTTAAATTTGTTTTTGTAGTGTATATAACTTTATTTTCAAAGGTTCAAATATTTATTTGAAACATTTTTAGAGATTTGATTAAAATTAGTGAGCATTTTGGTTGTAATTCTATGAGAATTATTTGTATTGTAATCTGTTTATGGTGTGAAGCATTCTATGTCGGTATGACCTACCTCTGTCAGATGAAAGTGTTTAATAAACTACAATTTCTCTTTTGTTCAAGTCATGTCATCTGTGGGTGATATTTCTTTGTAAGACATAAACTTTGCTTGTGATATAAATAGGACCTGCTGGAGAGACAGGTATGTATCTCAGAGACTATCCCTTCCAAGGAACAGCCTCCCTACTCATGTGAAGTAGTGTTCCTCCCTAATCCAATTCAAGTGTAATTTTGACAACTGGCTAAGAAACAGAAATTCACCTCTGATTTGTAATGGTTCATTTCTCAAGTCTCTGCTAACATTACTAAGGGTACCAGACCTTATCAGATATTTGGGATGTGTAGCTGGGCTTTAAAAGGCCCTGTGGTCATTAGCCTAGTACATACTGTACATATGAATCTATGAACCTATGCAGAAATGCTTCTGCGAAACTAAGCAAAGATGTCATCTCAAACTTCTCATGTTTTTAAAATTTCACTGTATCTGGGTCTAATGGAGTCAGCAAATATGTATGGAGTCCTGTGATTGCAGATCTATATCAATTTTGAGTATGTCCATACCTCATTCAGAGCGAGGAATATATAATGTTGGTATACACTGAATTTATATATCATTTGATAAGCATTAAATGTTTTTCTTGTTTTCATGTCCAATTGATACAATATTTTTGGTGTGAGTAAATCATTCCAAAACTGTAACTTGGAACAGGAAGGGCAAATTGATTTATAGCTTGGATTGTATTCCTAGATGTCAGTGTAGTTTTCAATATTAGTTTTAGTCTTCTGAAGTATTCCGTATTCAGCTTTATTTTCATTTGGTTATTTATTCATTACATTGGTTTAATAGGATGGTCTGACTGGGTAGACAAGCTGCCCTTTTCAGCAGAGACCCAAAAAGAAAAGTTCCACTGTAAAAAGAGTAAACACTAAAGCAACAGATACATTTTAAACAATAAATATAGTTGCCACAGTCAGCTGCAAGCAGTGATCAGAGAAGGCTCTAGAGTCAACAGTGACCAGGCTGAGGACCTGGAACTTGACTGGAGAGAAGGTACAACAGTTCAAGGAATTACTCAAGGCTCTAACCCCCAAGAAGAGGAGGAAATAAGTGGAGTTGAACAAGAATGGCGGTGTCTAAAAACAGCATGTGTTAGGACTACAGAAAAGATATGTGGCCGAGCCAAGTATGGAAATAAGTTACATAAGGAAAGCTGGTGGTGGAATGTAGAAGTCCAGAAAGTCATCAAAAGAAAGAAGGAGTGCAGGAAGAAGTGGGAGATAGAAAACACTGACCAGGCTAGGAAGGACTACTGGTTGGCTAACAAAGAAGCCAAGAAAGAAGTTGCAATAGCAAAGAATAGGGCATCGGAGGCACTCTACCAGCTTCTGGAAAGTGACCCGGTAAGTGGCAAAAAGAAACTATATCAGGTTGCAAGGCAAAGACAGAAAGAATAAGAAGATAGTCAGACACCCTTCATAAGGGATGCCAGCAATAACTTGCTCAACAGTCCACAGGACATCAAAGGCAGATGGAAGGAGTACTTCCAGCAGCTTCTGAATGAAGCAAACCACACAGGAGCTGTACTGCCCCGGAAAAGCCTATGATGAAAGAAAAAGAAGAGCCCACCCCAGAAGAAGTAAGAACAACACTAAGGAAAATGAAGTCAGGGAAAGCAGCAGGCTCGGATGAGGTCACAGCAGATATGATAAAGATGCTGGGTGAGATAGGGGCGAAAAGGCTCCTGAGGGTTCTCATAGCAGTGTGGAGAGAAAGGCATATCCCAGATGACTGGAGAATAAGCATACTCATGCCAGTGTACAAGAACAAAGGGGACATCCACAACTGTGGGTAGTGCAGAGGCATCAAACTCCTATCACATTACATGAAAGTTCTGGAGAGGGTGACTGATCAATGGATACACAGAGAGGACAATGTAAGATAGGAGATGAGCAGTTCAGAATCAGATCAGGATGCAGCACAATTGACCTGATGTTTGCAGTGAGACAAATACTTGAGAAGAAGCCAGAGATGAGGAGATAGTCCAACTGGGCATTCCTAAACTTGGAGAAAGCATATAACAAGGTCCCAAGAAAGCTGATCTGGGCAGTACTGTGGAGGTTTGAAGTCCCAGAAACATTAGTAGAATAATTGCAGGCTATGTACAAGGACCTAATGACTCAAGTATGAACAGTGTTCAGCCTCACAGAGGGGTTCCCAGTGGGAATGGGTGCACACCAGGGTTCAGCTCTGAGTGCACTGCTGTTCATACTCGTGATGGATTACATTAGCAAACAGGTCAGAGGGGACAGATCAACAGCTGTATGCAGATGATGTGGTAATACAGGCTGATTCTGAGCTAGAACTTCAGCAAAGGATAGGAGAATGGAATGCAAAACTGAAGGCACATGGGATGAAACTAATCACAGATAAGATGGCGGTAATAGCAGCAAACTGGGGAAATCAGAAGAAGCTGAGAACAGAGATAGAGGTGAAGATAGTGGAACAGGTAAACAGCTTCAGTTATATGGGAGGGATGGTTGAGGAGAAGGGAAGTCTGAATGAAGAGGTCAAGCTAGAATCAGAGGGGCTGCAGCCAACTGGCATAGAGTGTCAAGTGTAGTCTGTAACAGAAGAATGCAAAAGAAGCTGAAAAGTAAGTTGTACAAGACAGTGGTGCGACCCGTACTACTGTATGGTACAGAAATCTGGGCAGTAAAGGCAGAACAGTTGAAGAAGCTAGAGGTGATGGTAATGAAGTGCCTGAGAAGGGTGGTAGAATGCACACGGTGGGACAGATGAAGAAATGAGGACATACGAGCGAAGCTAAAGTAGCTCCAACTGCAGAAAAGAACAAAGAAAACAGATTATGGTGGTTTGGGCACATGCAGAAAAGCAGAAGATAATTTGGTGAGGAAGATTTGGGATAGACAGGAAGAAGGTAAGAGGAAGCGAAGATGTCCAACAAAGAGGTGGATGGATTGTGCAAAAGAAGATCTGTGACAGTCAGGCATGAGTGTTGAAGAAGGCAGGAGTGTGGCACTGAATCGAGAGAGATGGTGACAGTTAACATGATACCCCGACCCCAGGTAGAAAATGGGAAATAGGGGGCTGATGATGATGATGATGAAACAATAAATATAAATACATTTTAAGTCAATATAAGTTAGTCACAGTTTGATAATGATTTTTATACCCAATATGGAAATAGTATCCAGTAAAATAAAAAAAACTCTTACAGTGTTACATCTGAGGACAAGAAAATGAAAACAGAGAGTTTATGATTGACATGTAATGCAGTTTGTTACAAAGCTTTGTTTATGGCAGAAAAAATATAAATTGTAAGGATGACAATAAGCATAGGTGGTACTTTGAAGTACAAAAAGCAGCAGATCAGATTGTTGTTATACCAGGAGTATGAGAGCCATTTAGTGAACAAAGAGGCTGTAAAGAGTGTAGCGAGGCTCAGGAAAGACTAAGAGAGGGAGGGAGACAGCATTTAGGCTATAAGAACACAATCAAGCACTTTTTAGCTGATCTTTTAAGTTTAGTTTTAAAGACTTACTGTTTTCTAATATTCTAAGAGAGAAAGGTATGGAATTCCAGGTTTGAGAGAGAGACAGAGAAAGAGAGGAGGAGTCTAGAGAGTCTCCAGCATTACTGTTTGATTTAGTTACAGTTAACAACATCTTTTCAGAAGACTTTAGTGATCTTTTAGGACTGAAGTGTTAGAGAATATAGTTTAGACTTGGGCATTTGTCGGGGTCATATATGAGCTTAAGTCTCATAACAAGCTGTGAGCAGGTTAAATAGAGCTTTAATTTCAGCCACTGAAGTCATTTTAGTTCAAGCCAGTGATGTGTACTACAATGACCATTGGCAGCAAATTTTGCAGTTTTATTATAGCACTGATCAAGTAAAGAAAGCTGACTGTATTGTAAATTGATGAGTACAGGGGCTGTGTATAGGAGAGTAGGGCCGAGAAGAGATGAGGCAATGCTTATCTTAGCCTATACTGTTAGGTAGGGTTTGGCTGCATAGAGGGGTCCCAATTTTTGTTGGGTTTTATTTACAGCCTGTTTTATGTGTTAGTCAAATTTTAGGTTTTCATTAATGGTTACTCTTAGTAGTTTGCTGTGGGTTACCATTTCTGTCTTGATATTATTTGATGATAGAATTAAGAAGGACTTTTTGGGCAGTTGTATAGTTGCTTAGGGATAAATAAGATACATTTGGATTCAGTTAATCAAGTCTCAACTGTGAGAGAGCTTCTTGAGTGTACTGTTGTAGTGTAACCATGTTTTTGGCAGAGCACATTATTGTGGAATCCCCTGCATATTTTATGATGGCTGCTTGTTTGGATGCTAATTGCAAGACATTCATGAATTTATTAAAAAGTAGTGAGCCTAATATAGTGAATTAAGGGACTCCAATGGTTACTATGAGAAAGGAAGAGATGTTGTTTTGCCACTTTAAAGCTTGTTGTCTGAGACATAACTGTTAAACTAGCATATTGAGAGTTTATCAAAGGCTAGAGAAGACATCTTGCATAGTAATTTTTGGTGTGACATTGTGTCAAAAGCTTTGGACAGGTCAAGGAATATAGAAGATACGTGCTTATTGTTGTATTTGCTTTTATTTACTGCTGCAATAAAGTTTAGTAGTACATGGATGGTGCTGTGATGTGAATGGGAACCATGCTGCGTACAGGAAAGTAGTGAATTTTTAGTAATGTAGGTAAAAACCTGGGACTGTATACACTTTTCAAGTATTTTAGACAGAGAAGGTGGGATGGCTATGGGTCTTCAGAAGCATGGCATATAGCTGAGAAATGTTACATGACAGAGCTATAAATCTGTAAAGTAAATACAGAATTCTGCATTATCCAACAATTGTGTAATGGAATTAGTATATCTAAGTAATGGAAGGTAGGGAGAACCACCACATGCAGATGCAGACAGGCTTGTCCCCTGTAAAAACATTGATTGTGAGTTTGCTATATTGGTTTGTTGTTTTTGGATTTTGCTTATAATATAGCTTCTTTCTCACTTGTCCTCACAGTTGACTTGCCCATACAACCCCCCCCCCCCAAGATTCTCCACTTCCTTCTGGCAGGCTCCACTGGCATAACTTTAGTGCCAGGTGGGCCATGGCTTCTCAGGAATTCAGCATTACAGTGACCATTAGTAACACCTGGGGAATGAGGGACCCCAATGGTGGAGACAGAATATTGCAATGGTGTTTGTCATGTATATGGTGGCTTGTCAGTAGTCCCTAGCCATACCCCTCCCCCTACACACACCTGTGTCCTGACATCATTCATTCAACTGGGCAGGAAGTAGTGTCTACAAGATGTATCAACTCTGGAACCTTACAGTAAGTAGCCCACATTCTAGCTCTCTCACACACCTAGCCTGGCAGGCTGTATCACTATCAGTTCTAGCCTCCACCAGAGTTAATTGAAATCTCTATCTTGTTTGATCCTCCTGCCCTTGGTTAGGCCTGCTTATCCCCCCTGCTTCCACTGACAAGCATCTGAACCACTAGTTGGACTCAGGTCAACTGGGCTATAGTCATTGTTTTATACCCTCCAGGCTAGTATAATATAACTATATTATAACTTCTTCTATAACTAATTGTTTTGTGATTGATGGTTAGTAATAAGCATTTACTTTATCAATGTTTGTGTTTTCATGGTGGTTTTTCCTTAATTTTTGGGTTTTCATTTGTATATTGCTTTGTAATTTTTGCCTAGTGCTTTCTTCATTTTGGACATGATCCTACTTCCTTTACTCACTTTGTACATGAAAAATGGAAGCATAATATTAACTGCCACTACGACAATTAGGTCTTTTGGAGAATTCAGTGTCTCTAGCAAGCTATGGTTTCAATAATTTGCAGCACTTCAGCCTTTAGCATTCAGCATTTGATAACATCAGCATTCCCCTGAAGCTATTTCTTACTCAAAATATTTTGCTGGAAAAGAAATAAACACAGAATTGTACAAAGATATTAAAAGAATGCTGTAAAGAGTCACCAACATTTATTTAATACTCAGAATGGTGGCAGAGTAATGCAGTGATTAATGTAGCTTCCTTGCAGCATGGGGTTCTCTGGTTTGGTTCCCAGTTGGGGTGTCTGTTGGATGGAATTTGCGGAGTTCACATGGGTTCGTACTAAATTATCTGATTTCCTCATTCCTCCCAAAGACATGCTAATAGGTAAATGTATTTTCCTCCAAACTGATTGTAGTTGTTGCTGTGTTTGTGTTGTGTGTGCATGTGTGCAATGAACTAGCATCCTATACAGGGCTAGTTTCATGTCTTACACCTGTGACCTGCTGCAATAGGTACCATGTCCCTGATCATAAATGTGATAAACTGGGTGTCAAGAAACAGAATAAGTGAATAAATGAGTGAATCAATGAATGAATACACAGATGAATGAATGAATGAATAAATGAAGGAATGAATAAATGAATGAATAAATGAATAAATGATTAATTGAAAACATTACATTCAAGACTGCAATAATGAAAACAAAATCCACTTTATTGATTCTTCTCTGGCAGTTAGGAACATATTAACAATCAGTAAAACAAAAACCAGTATGGCTGCCATGACTTGTAGCATGCACTTTTAATTAAAACAAATAAATACAGGTAAAGTGCATGCTAAAGGTCATGGCGGCCGTACTGGTGTTTGTTTTACTTATTAGTTTAGTTTACAGTATCAGCCTTTGAATGCTGGTTGACCGCTCAGTTTCTCGAATATTAACAATTAGCGAGACGTTCCAAATACACATGTCATTGCAGTGCAGACTGTGTAATCTTGAGCTATGAATGGTTAGAAGATGTCTGGAAGGAGGTACCAAAACAGGCTGAAAGTAGAACTATGACATTCTGCCAGACACTAGTCTGCTGTATCCTAGTAATTTCAGAAACATTTGGTTTTGTATAAATCGAGAAGCCAGCCCTCCACCCGTCAGTGGTGGTTCTGACGGGTTTGAAACTCACTCACTCACTCACTCACTCACTCACTCACTCACTCACTCACTCACTCACTCACTCACTCACTCACTCACTCACTCACTCACTCACTCTCCTGAGAATATAATACAGAAATGTCAGTTTCCATATGTGTGTTTTGTGGATTATTTTATTTATTTGTTAAGATATGTTCCTATTCTAACATGAATGACTAGTACGTAGCAGTGTTTCAGTCACATGGATTGACAGCAGTGATAATGGCAGTCAAATCTCACACTGTATGAGGAAGATCAGTCACAGGTTTTCTTTCTTTCATTTTTTTATATTAATATTGCTTCCAAGCATATTCATTGTCAGTACAAAGGATGTTAAAAAAACTGGGGAGATTTAGAAAATGGTCACCAAGCTAACAAGTGACTGATTCATGCATTAAATATAATATAAAAAAATAGACTAGACCCATTCAGGTAATTCATTTCAAAGTGAGAAAGGTAACAGAGAATGGTACCTCTAATCTCCTAAAGCAGCTGTGTCAATAATGAGGATACTTTCAACTGTGCTTTTGAGCTTTATATATAGGAATAGTGTAGGACTTTCATTTAAATCAAACATTATTATTGGCAGATAGTGACGTTATTAGAAAAGGTTATTAAAATGTGAAAGAAAGTGGTCTATGAGGCAGCAGAAGCCTGTATAGCACAATTAGATTTCAATGGATGGCTCTTACTGTTCAGAAGAGCAGGCCCAAATATCATTTCTTAAGGGAGTTAGCTATACATTTATTTCTGAATAATAAAGCATTCAGAATCTCTACCCATCTGTCTCTCTTTCTGTTTGACACACACACACACACACACACACACACACACACACACACACACACACACACACACACACACACACACACACGCACACGCACACACACACACAGACACACACACATGCACACACACACGCACATACATGCACACACACACACACACACACACACACACACACACACACACACACACACACGCACACGCACACACACATGCACACACATACACACATACACGCACACACACACAGACACACACACTCATGTACCTAATTTCAAGACAATCATAGAAAAAAATGCCACCTTTCTAGGATGTATATAAAGAGATTTCCCATGGATTATTAATTAGATAGCAAATAATAAATATAGAACTGCAAATATTTGCACAAAACAAACTTTTGGGAAAAAAGACTGAGATTATGAGTGTATGAGTATACAAACATGCTAGATAGAAGAAACCATATTCAACAAGTCAATCCAAGTTTTGTCAGTTGCTGACTCTCTTTCCAGATGATATCCCCTGTTTCAGGTAAAGAGCCCAGCATCCTCTATGTGAAGTAATACATTAACCTTCCCCTGATGATACAGTACATCATACCCATACCATTGGCCTTTTCCCTATTGTTGACAGCGTGCACACTGGTACTGTTCTATGCTCCTCTTTGTTGTCTGCTATAGCTCACCTGATGTGTTTCTCATAGCAAATAATGTAAAGCAAAATAGGAGAAAGTTAAAGTAATCAAAAAATGGTACAACGAGTACTATGACTATGTTATTCTGTAAAGTGTGAAGTCCTGCATGAAATGGACAGAAATATCACCATTAATGTTTTTATAAATCTGTAGTAACCCAGCAGCAGTATATTGTTATGTGACTTTATCAGTCACGCAGTTTGCTAACAGAAACTGAAGGAATAAAACCCATGATTAAGCACAGACTCATTAACAGCTTACAGCCTTAATTCTCTGATCTAAACTCTCAGATCTTTCATAATTTCAAAATGCTATTTTTTTAAACTTTTTAGCCAGATTTTTGTATTTAAGAAATTAGAAGTCATTTGTGATCTGTAACCCTCAAACCCAAGTTAAACAGAAGCAATTAAAAGAAGTGCTGAAGGTATTTTGTTTAACTAAGCTTGATATTCCTTAGTAAAGTAAGTATTGGGGAATATATTCCATCAAATGACTGAAGATTTCTCTATGGCTGCATTGTGCTACATTGTCTGCCCTTACCTTTTCACTCTATAGCCTTGGACTCTAACTATAGATTTTCACTGACCTTTCTGCATGTAGGTTGGCTTCTCTCCCTTCTTTTTCTAGCAGCTCAAGCATCAATGGGTGGCATAGAGTTTCATTCAAATTTCTGATTTTCAGACAGAAATTCACTGTATTTATATTTAATAGTCAATTAAATTTTCTGCACAGAATGTCAAGGGATTTTGTCCACCTCTGGCACGGTACAGTATGGTCAATATTATTTATAGTCAAGTGGTAATGGAAACACTAGCTTGCCTTGTCATTTAAGTTCTAGCTTTTTATTGCAGATAAGGTTTGCCATACTTTTGGGGTGTCCAGTATTCCACCTTTCATTTAGGCACAGTATTTTCATTCAAAAATTAATTATTGTCTTAAGTGTGGAATGCACTTCCAGATACTATGGTTTTATACTAGGCTGTTCTGAGCTTATGCTCCTGATAGTAGTCTCATAAAATTATTATGTGTCCTTCTGAGGTAGCTATTTTCTGAAATATGCTGAATATTTTCTGAGATATTTAAAATGTGTTAAAACATATTTTACTAAGTGTCTGTAAAAGAAGCATTTGCCACCCTCTGCCCCAGGTCATGGGCCTGATAATGAGTTACTATCTGCCAATGCAGTGGCCATTTTACCTGTGACCGCTGTGTCATAAATTTGGTCACATAGAAACTCTTAAAAATTGAAAAAAAATAGTGTACTAGTAATTTATTGTAAACAGCAACATAATAAATTCAAGGTATCTCTTGTATATTTATGGATAACCAAAAACTATTCCCATACCAGTATTCTGAAAGGTGAAGTGTAAATAGTGAAATATTGGGTATTGTTAACAAAAGTATTTGGGAGTCACATGATTTCATGAAGTCTAGTCATACGACTTCCAAGTAATCATGGCTTATTATGTGATTAACTGATTCAGGGAAGTTGCTGTGTATCAAATTCCCCGTGATGCAGTAACCTTGGAGGTGATTATATTTAAGTTTTTGTGGTTATGTGCATAGTCCTCCTCTACATAAGGAGTATAGTGAACTATGTTCTCTGCTTATCAAAAAAAAAAAAAAAAAAACATAACAAGCAACAAACAGAATATAAAAGATGTGATTTGTGAGTTCACAGAAGTTTTGTTTAGGACAATCCACCTCACATTATTTGAGACTGCAAAGCCAGACTTTGCAAGACCAACCTATATTTACATATTAATAAAAGCAATTCAAAGTTTAATGGATACCATTGGGTGCCATGATCACTGGAGAGGTTTTGGAAAAATGTAGGCTTTACCATCCCCTTAATAGAACTGTTATCAAAACAACAGTACTTCCTTTATGGACAATATCCATCCAAACAATTTGCTGCTGCTCATTTGAAATACAGTGAAACAATCTGACTGGATGACCTCTTGTACATGGAATATACTGGTTTATATAATATGATGCATTATGCAGGCCCCTAATGAATCCTGGATATTGATTGACTGATTACAAAAATGGTTTGAAATGGTAGCTCTCTGTGTTTCATGCCTTTCCACACTTCTGTAAGAGGTGGTTGAACAGATGAAGTTAAGAGATAAACATGGCACTTGTCAGTGTGATCATCCACAGTATTTTTCTTGGTTTCCCTATACTTGTTTAAGCCTTGTTTACTTATTTGCAAATTGCTTAGGCTATATTTACTTGAGTTTTTGTGTGCTTGACAGTTGTCTGCTCATTATTAATGACAGCAATGTGTTAAGTGTTGAAACTATGCTGTTGCATACTGTTTTCCAAGGCTGATGGTTATGGGAGAAAGTGTGATCATTCTTTAACTGGTTTAGGATTGATCACTCATTGTCAAAGCTGCAGTGACCTTGGCATGAGAATATATAGTTAAGAGGGTTAGAATAAGGGATCTTTACCTCCTGCAATGATGCTAAGTTAAACTTGTTCATGTTTGCAGTGAATTATGTTTAGTGGATATATGGGCTGGTTGGAACCTGTTTTGTGCAGACAAAGATAATCCATTGTGTTTATAGCTCATGCAATTGAAGGCAACATAGAAGACCCACATTCCTTTGTTAGGTGGTTTGTTTAAAACTAGATATGAGTCAACCTTTACTTCATTTCAGTGAAGAGCTACTTGGTGTGTCCAGCAGTGAACCCCCTATACTTCTGATAACTCTTTGTGCTGTTAATGTCAGTAATGCTTGAGTGTTGGCATAATGATTAAGATGTTTGACTCACAGACACAAGGTACAGTGTTTGATTCTCACCTTTGGAAAGGAAATTGGCTAGGCTTAGAATGGCCTATTAAGGCAGCTAGCCTAGTAATTAGCTATAAACCTATGAACCTAAGTAACTCTGTATCTCTATTGCCAAAGTGAAGATTCAGCCAGCAACTAGTGACTTTGGTTTTTGGAAGAAGAATACTTGTTTCACATGTTATTATGTAATAGCGATGGAAATTTAGAATGTATGTTTCATTTATCTTTGTTGGAAAAGATAATGCACATTATTTCCAGTATAAAGCATACATACAATAAGGAAAGTGAGGCCTTTTTTCACAGAAGCTTTTTGAATACAATGTACTTGAAATGCTATGAATAAGTTACTTTCTCTTTGAAATTGTTTAGCTTTCACTCAGACAAGAAGATTAATGGTATTAGCTTACATTTCAGGGCCATTGTTTTTCCTTGTTTTAGAAAGGTCAGACTTCATTATAATGCTGTCTGCATACATATAGTAAGTATTTAGTCCATATTTTTCTATTCGCTTTAATAACCTGGGATTTGAGCCACTTATATTTGCATTGCTCAGTTATAGTCGTTGCTGGTATAAGTTATATTTGTATTACACTGTTATAGTCGTTGCTGGTATAAGTTATATTCATATTACTCAGTTGTCGTTGCTGGTATAAGTTATATTTGTATTACTCAGTTATAGTCATTGCTGGTATAAGTTATATTTGTATTACTCAGTTATAATTGTTGTTGGTATAAGCTATATTTGTATTACTCGGTTATAGTTGTTGCTGGTATAAGTTATATTTGTATTACTCAGTTATAGTCGTTGCTGGTATAAGTTATATTTATATTTGTTGTTGGTATAAGTTATATTTGTATTACTCAGTTATAGTTGTTGCTGGTATAAGTTATATTTGTATTACTCAGTTATAGTCATTGCTGGGTATAAGTTATATTTGTATTACTCAGTTATAGTCGTTGCATGTATAAGTTATATTTGTATTACTCAGTTATAGTCGTTGCTGGTATAAGTTATATTTATAGTTGTTGTTGGTATAAGTTATATTTGTATTACTCGGTTATAGTTATATTTGTATTACTCAGTTATAGTCGCATGTATAAGTTATATTTGTATAACCTAGCAGTAGTCGTTGCTGGTATAAGTTATATTTATATTTGTTGTTGGTATAAGTTATATTTGTATTACTCAGTTATAGTCGTTGCTGGTATAAGTTATATTTATATTTGTTGTTGGTATAAGTTATATTTGTATTACTTGGTTATAGTCGTTGCTGGAATATATCAGTTTCTATCAAAGACTTGCTGGCTCATATTTGATAAATGTCCATTCACAAGGTGTTTGAATCAATAACTAATAAAGGAAATACTATTGTGGGGGAGAAAGACATAGCCTATTGCATGAATTTGAGGTTGCCTTCCGCAGCCCTGTGTTTATTATACTAGTTGTGAAGGTTCTGCATGTTGGTGAAGTAAAATCTCTGATGGCAGGACACTTCATGGAAAAGCACTCTCTTTAAATGAGATATAGTGTTTTCAACCCTCTCTTTAAATGAGATATAGTGTTTTCAACCCTCTCTTTAAATGAGATATAGTGTTTTCAACCCTTTAGGTACTGCCACTGAGAGTGCTGAGAAAGCTCTAATTTGAAATATACATCTTGCTTCATTTCTGTCTGGTAAACTGTCTAAATATTAAGGCTACATTAGAAAAGGGTGACTTGTATCAGTCTGAGGGAATTGTGTGACTCTAGGGGGATTGCAGCAGTTTTTTTCAGGGTCATTTGCTAAGCCTTTAAATTTGTTTATGATAAAGGTCTGAAATGTATGTTAATTAAACAATTGTTCAATTAATTGATTAATGAAAGATGTATTTAAATATGTGCTGCTTGGTGTATTAAATATTCCTTGAAGGCGTAAGCCGTGGTGCCGGATGCACAAGTAAAGTTTTTGTTTCTACTATTCTGCAGTTCTATTTGTGTTTCTTGGAAAAATACATGGGTGCGTGTTTTAATACTTTTTCGTTAGCGAAGGAGGTGAGGACTATGGGAGCAGATGGTTCCCGTTTTTTCGTGTTCGAGTATATGGAGGGAAAGAAAGGAAAGAATTGCCAGTGATGATCCTTGGGCTCCAGGGGAAGCTAATTTAAATTAGACTGACTTTCTTAAACTGGAGTGACTTCTAACTAAGGAGGTGACTCTGTTTTATGATATAAAGCTGCTGGAAAAGTATTTAGCTCTAGAGGTCTTAGGATTAATAGACTGCCAGCATATGAGTTTATGAATGAAGAAGGCGACCTTTTAGATGAATGGAATACTGCTTCTCTTGCTTGCACTAAAGCTTGGTTGAGAGTTCTCATCAAGCGCAATGTTAGGCAGCAAGAAAAAATATGTGTGGACATTTTGCAGACCCAGGTGCATTTGGCAGAGATCACGGCTGATGCCGCTTTAGACACAAGATTAAAAGACATTAAAGGGAAAGTGGATAAGGTGGAGGAAGCTGTGACCCTTCGCAAGAAGGGTAGGTTATGCAGGGAAACCAGGGGGAGACCGATAGTTTGGCATGTGGATAGTAGAGGCCACGAACAACAAGATTCTTCTATTTCCTCAGGTGAGACAGCATCAAGTAGTAAGAAAAGTGTGTCCTTCGAGGATTTAAATGAAGAAACAACGGGATCCATGTTGCAGAAAGGGACTACTGAGGGTTTCAAAGGTCACAGGTGCAAAAGGCAGGGGAATTCAAACACGGGCAATAGAAATAACAACAGAAACAGAAGGAAGAGGAATTAATGAGTCGGATGAAGTAGAGGCCTGTCATGAGGTGAAACGGACATTTTTTTCAACCCAAGGACTCAATACAATTGTAAAAGATGTGGACTGCTTAAAAATTGTAAATTTGTCAGATTTAACTCTTGACCAGGATGTAATCTCTCTCTTGGACAAAGGGGTCATGTTTATCCCCACACATTTTCCCAGTCTAGCTGACCTAATCTTGGAAGTAACTCGTTTTTGTCGTAAGTTACATTTAAAAGTGTTTTTCAACAATAAAGAAAGTGGGTTAATTCAGGAATGTGTTGAAAATGTCAATGAAAAGTACAGTTTTGTACCTACCATAAATGTAGATGTTCGAAGATCCACATTGCTGCAGTCCTAACACTTGGGTAGTCCGCTGTCCACGGTCGGCCGAATATCAAAGTATAAGGCTGGCGTCGGTCATGGCGATTTAACTGACGCCAGGACGCCAGGGTACAAATGCGCATGACCGGCGTCATATCCTCAGTCTTTTCTTGCCCCAGATGTCAGAAGACCCTAAAAATAAAGGTCAAAACCAAAAGACAGCAAACAAATAACCAACCACCCTTGCACTAACCATATGTACAATATATACAATATACACAATATGTACAACCCAACCCACACAACCACCTCCAAGTACAGAGGGGAAGGAGGGAGGGCAAATTGGACTGCAGCAATGTGGATCTTCGAACATCTACATTTATGGTAGGTACAAAACTGTACTATGTTCTTCATCTCACATTGCTGCAGTCCTAACACTTGGGTAGAATCCCAAAGCAGAGATAAGGGAGGATGGCTAACTATAAGGAAGCAGAAGCTGCCAAAATGCCCTGCAAAACTGCAGTGGCAAAACCAGCCCTGGACTTAGAGTAAAGTGGCAGGTGATAATGCCTAGAGAAGGTATGCACAGAACTCCAAGTAGCTGCCTCTAAAATATCCTTGGTTGCCACTCCCCTCAAAAAAGCTGTGGAAGTGGCAGTAGCCCTAGTGGAATGAGGCCTAATCCCAGCTGGAATCTCCTTGCCATGATGGGAATAACAGAAAGCAATGCAAAACCCAGTCCACTTAGAAATAGTTTGTTTTGACACAGGCTTGCCCTGAGAACTCAAAGCAAAAGAAACAAACAACTGCTGAGACTGCCTGAACCGTTTAGTTCTGTCCAAATAATAACGCAACTGCCTGTGTACATCCAAAGTGTGCAAAATCTTTTCCCCTTTATTTTGGGGATTTGCATAAAAAGTAGGCAAATGAATAGTCTGGTTTAAAGCCACACTAGAAACCACCTTAGGCATAAAGGAAGGATTAGTACGTAATGATACCCTATCCTTATGGAAAATCAAGAAAGGCTCAACTGCCATAAGGGCCTGCAATTCAGAAACCCTTCTTGCAGAGGTAATGGCCAATAAAAAAGCAGTCTTCCATGATAAATATTTCAATTCAGCAGTAGCTGCAGGCTCAAAAGGTTGTAGAGTGAGTTTCTCCAACACAAAATTGAGATCCCAAGCAGGGAGTAGGAGCTCTTCGTGGGGTCTGATATTCTTTGCCCTCTGAAATTGCTTGAACAAAGGATGAGAAAACAATGGCGGGTCGCAATCATAGTGAGCTGAAATTGCTGCAGCATGAACTTTAATAGAAGAGAAGGACAAACCTTTGTCCAGTAACTCAGTAAGATTTTGAAGAGCCACACTGAAATTAGGCTCAGAAACATCAAAATCCTTTGCTGTACTCCAAAATAAAAATCTCTTCCATTTATCTGCATACACTTTCCTTGTACTAGGCCTTCTAGCTTCCAAAATCACATTCAAAACTTGTTGTGGAAGTTGAGACCTTTTATGGTTCAAAACAGAATATGCCAGGCTGTGAGGTGAAAGAAAGGAAAGAATTGACAGTGAGCAAATGATCCTTGGGCTCCAGGGGAAGCTAATTTAAATTAGACTGACTTTCTTAAACTGGAGCGACTTCTAACTAAGGAGGATGACAGTTCTGTTTTATGATATAACAGCTGCTGGAAAAGTATTTTGAAAGCTCTAGACTGCTAACACTCCTAGAGGTCTTAGGATTAATAGACTGCCAGGCCATATGAGTTTATGAATGATTCAGAAGGCGACCTTTTAGATGAATGGAATACTGCTTCTCTTGCTTGGTCACTAAAGTCCCTTGGTTGAGAGTTCTCATCAAGCGCAATGTTAGGCATGCAAGAAAAAATATGTGGACATTGTGCAGATCCCAGGTGTCCATACATTTTGAGAGATCACGGCTGATGCCGCTTTAGGAGCACAAGATTAAAAGATGCCATTAAAGGGAAAGTGGATAAGGTGGAGGAAGCTGTGACCCTTCAGTAAGAAGGGTAGGTTATGGGAAACCAGGGGGAGACCGATAGTTTGGCATGTGGATAGTAGAGGCCACGAACAACGAGATTCTTCTATTTCCTCAGGTGAGACAGCATCAAGTAGTAAGAAAAGTGTGTCCTTCGAGGATTTAAATGAAGAAACAACGGGATCCATGTTGCAGAAAGGGACTACTGAGGGTTTCAAAGGTCACGGGTGCAAAAGGCAGGGGAATTCAAACACGGGCAATAGAAATAACAACAGAAACAGAAGGAAGAGGAATTAATGAGTCGGATGAAGTAGAGGCCTGTCATGAGGTGAAACAGACATTTTTTTCAACCCAAGGACTCAATACAATTGTAAAAGATGTGGACTGCTTAAAAATTGTAAATTTGTCAGATTTAACTCTTGACCAGGATGTAATCTCTCTCTTGGACAAAGGGGTCATGTTTATCCCCACACATTTTCCCAGTCTAGCTGACCTAATCTTGGAAGTAACTCGTTTTTGTCGTAAGTTACATTTAAAAGTGTTTTTCAACAATAAAGAAAGTGGGTTAATTCAGGAATGTGTTGAAAATGTCAGATGAAGAACATCAATAAATGAAGAAATGTATGATGAAACAAGTATGTATGGGGATGATTCTTTACTAAATGTGTCAGTGTGTGATTACGGGGAACTTGAAGAAGAAGTGCTGGGGGGGTTTGGTTAACAGCGATGCATGTTTCATTACTGGATATGGGAGGTTACAAATACCACAGGTGCCATATAGTAGTTCTTTTGTGCCTCCCAAAATGTTTGTAAATATATGTGCTTTTAAAAATGTGTTATGTAAGCAACTTGAAGTAGAATATCACAACTTTAGAAAGAATAATAAAAGGTTTAATTGAAATAAAACACAGTGGGATGTTCTACAACAGCTGAGACAGAACTGTGATAAACACATATTTACACAAGCAGATAAGGGGGACAACTGGGTAAGAATCAATATAACAGTATGGCTATGGCCCTTTTGGATGATATATCAGTATACGACACATTGCCCTATAACCCTGTTAAAGAATTTAATGCACTACTGCTGGAAATTTTGGAGAGGGGAGAAAGGCTTTGTTTCCTTTCTTCATTAGGTGGTAAAAAGCTTTACATTAAGAATCCTAAGGATGCTAAATTCAAAGTGATACCCAACATACATAAGAACATCCACAACCCACCTAGTAGGCCCATAGTATCTGGTAAGGGGGCCTATTTGGAAAATGTGGGCATGTTTTTGGATTTTCAACTCAAAAATTATTTGAGTAAAATCATGTCATACATCAAGAATGGGAAAGAGCTCTCAGATAATATAGGGGGCATGAAATGGTCCAATGAATACTACTGGGCCACTGCGGATGTCAAATCATTCTATAAAAGTATTAAAAATAAATAGGGTTTGGAAGCTGTTATAAATATGTTAGGGGAAGGTCCGCACACAGACTTTCTTATACGTTTGTTGGAATTTTCCTTGACTCTTAATTGTTTTGTTTTTGGTAATAAATGTTTTTTGCAAAAAGAAGGGACTGCAATGGGGGCCTCATATGCCCCTGTTTATGAATTACTTTGAAAATTCATATGTTTACAATTCTGAGTTTTATAAACAAAAAGTTATTTTGTTCAAGAGATACATAGATGATCTTATTTTCATCTGTAAAGGTGAAATAGAAGAATTTCAGGATTTTATGTTGCAGTTGCAGGGTAATCACTTTGGTTTGGAATTTACATTTAGTACCAGCAGGGAAATAGTGCAATATTTAGATTTGGAATTCTTTCTGGGGGTAGATTTAACAGTGGAATTTAGACCTTTTGTCAGAACAACTGCTGTTAACAATTTCCTCAAGGCTGACAGCATGCATGCTCCCCATTTATTATCATCCTTACCATATGGGGAATATTTGCGGACAGCAAACAATACCTCACATAAATCAAGGCTGGAGGTGGAGTTCAAGAGGGTCAGAAATAAACTTCACAGTAGAGGTTATGATGAAGTTATTTTGAATACAGCTGAGAACAAAGTTAAAAAAATGTTGTGGTTGGCTCACACTGAAGTGAGAAGGGGTTCATTGAGTAGAAAAAAGTGGAGTTCAGGAACTGGACAAAGGGGAGCACCAAAATAAAATATTTTTTGTAAATAAATTTTCACCTTTTTCACAGACTTTGAATAAGTTAGTGAATAGATTCTGGCCTATTTTTAACAATAATGGAAATCTCAGGAAACTGTTTCCAGAGAAGGTCACCTTCTCCTACAGCAGATTCATGAATTTGAAGGAATTGTTAGGTACAAGCAAGTTAGAAAGGGAACATGGAAGAAAGGGCAGTTTCCCTTGTGGCAAATGTAAAGTGTGTAATAAGATTAGTAATATAGATAGGGTTAACATCAATGCTAAGTTATATAAGGCAAGAGATCAGTATAAATGTGAGTCTTGGGGGGTGATTTATGTCATAGGGTGTGGATGTCTTCCAGTACAGTGGTATATAGGGCAAACTAAAAGGGCAGTGAAAAAACGGATCATGGAACACTTAGGCTACATTAGGAGAGGTAGATTGGAAAGCCCTGTAGCAGAACATTTTGTAAAATATCACAATGGTTCAGATTCCACTTTTTCTTATGGTGTGTTAGCCAAGCCCAAGTTTTGTCAGGGAGATGAATTTGTGAAGAGATTGATGCAGTTAGAAACAAAATGTATTATCAATTTTGGTACTTTACACCCGGGGAGGTGGGGGGTGGGGTTAAATCTTGACATCAATTTAAATGTGATTTAAAAGTGGTTTAAATATCATATTATTTCCTCAGTTCTGTTGTTATTATTATTATTTTTTACAAAAGTATTACAAACAAATTCTTAAATCTTTCCACATTTTAAGGAACATTATAATATATTGTTTAAAATATTTCTGTAAATAGTATTTAATGTGAACACAGGCACTTTAGAAGATGTATGCAATGTGGCTTTAAATATTTATATATTAAATAAGGGTGGGAATGGGTATATTATATTTAATGAAATTAAACAATTGTTCAATTAATTGATTAATGAAAGATGCATTTACATATGTGCTGCTTTGTGTATTAAACATTCCTTGAAGGTGTAAGCCATGGTACTGGATGCACCAGTAAAGTTTGTGTTTCTACTATCCTGGATTTCTGTTTGTGTTTCCTGGAATGTATGTTTGTCAACAAATTTTAGAATTTAACTGAAGGACAAGGTGTCCAATTAACAGGCAAAACTTTAAGCTACTTTTTTTATGGACAATGCTCAAAAAAGATATAGCAATCAGATTACAGAGATAATGTCACTGCAGTCTCAGCGAAATGGGTTTGTATTATGTGCTAGAAAGGGGAGCATAATCCTCCCTTTCTGAAATTCAAGAACTTTACAGATATCCAGGTGCACTTCACAGATACCTTCAAACACCTGAACATTATTCTTGGACCTCATCTGGACCTTTCCTAGGAGTTTCTTAATGTATACAAGGCAGCTTAATGCTGACGTGAAGGTAACATATAGCTGAAGAATGGCAAAGTTTTACATCTTGTGAATGTCAAATGCTCATTCATGATCAGCTATTGACTTGCAGTTCCACAAAACATGCCCTAGTCCAATTGGATGCACAGCCACATGTGGAATTACATCACTGGGCTGCCATTGCTCATTGGGCAGCTGACATGGTTTGTTTTCTGACAAAATAATCTATTCTGAATGTCACAGTGCCCATGGCAGCTCATAGACACTCATCTTGTTAAAATTAACTTCATCAAACATACAACACACCAACAGGGCTAAATTCTCAATTGTTTTTGTGAGAGGGGCGAGCCCTCATGCAACCTTTGTGGGGTGGTTGAAAGTACCTGATGTTAAATTATTATTCACACTCCAAGACTGCACAATCTGTAATAAAGGGAATGCTTGTTTTTTTCTGAGATTACCACACAACACTAGTAATGACCAAGTATTTACTGAGCAAACCGGATATTATGAGCAATAAATTTAATCTGACTGACTATATTTTTTCCATTTTATATAAGCTAAATGACAATTCATTTATCAAGAGTTTGTGAGATCAACAGTGAATAATGAATTCACTTCAACGAAAAAAGTTTCAAAATTATTTATTTTATTTTATTTTTTTTTACAGGGAGAGTCCTACTGGGTTTACTCAGGAGAAAAGCTCCACAGGTTTTACAAACAGATAATCATAAAATACAACATTATTACTCCAGGAATAATGTCATATTAGAACAGTATTTACATAAATTACAGAGCACACAAATATTCAAAATGGTATGAAAATATTTAAAGTGTAAATGATATTTTAAACAGTGACAGTATATTTACTTATGAGTAAGGATAGTGGAAGCAGGAGACCGACCAGCTGTTGAGTGCAATGGTGTCCATATTATAGATTTTGTACCAGACTGTGGTGTTGAAATATGAGCTGGCCCTGGGATGATGATCTTCATTTACCACTCTGTCTTTGCCCCATCCTCACCCATGGTCATGAACTTGGGTAGTGACTGACTGGCTGAGATCACATATACAAGATGTGGAAATGAAGTGTCTTGGCAAGGTTGTTATATTCACTTTTTATGACTGAGTGAGAAGTCTAGCAATCCAAGACAGCTGCTGCTCCTCAAGTTTAAGAGGAGGCAGTTACACTGGTTTGGGCACCTGGAGGTTTACCAACTATGACCTACTTGGAAGAGGCCATGTAACAGGTGAAGGAGATGCTGCAAAGATTATTTATCTTGGCATCCCCAGAAAAAGATGGAGAATGTTGCTAGGAATGGAAAAGTTTAGTCTGCCAGTCTCAGCTTGCTACCACCATCACCCAATCAGGATGAGCAGTTGAGGAAATGGAAGTATGGCTTTAGAACAGTGGTGCACAATGTCCAGTCCTGGGGCCAAATCTGGCCCTCGACACAACACCAGCCGGCCCCCAGAGTGTAACCAAATTTTTTTTAAAAAAGTGAAAAAATGCTATGCCTTACTCCAGTCATGCAAACTTTCCAGCACATGCTTACTTACCTAATTGACTACAGTTGCACACATCTCTAATTTTAGCTGCTGAAGTAACTCTTCTTTGTTGTTTAAAATTGTAGTCTGTAAACAGTAGTACCTTTCTGCAAGAGTTTGTAATAAGTCATGGCTGCAAGCCAGAATAAAGTTAAATACAAAAGTTGATGTAGAAAACAGGCAATTTCACGACTGCTGTCTTAAGTAAAAATGCCAGTCACCTGTACCTATTTTTAACTCGTAATGACTTACTATGTTTTGAGGTGGCCCGCAGATGCATTAAGAATTCATGTAGTGGCCCTCCCTACAAAAAGGTTGTGCACCACTGCTTTAGAACATGGTTAGATCATATAGTCATGGATAGAAGGCTGGAGAACATGGTTTTATCCTACAGTCATGGATGGATGGCTGGAGAACATGGTTATATCCACTAGTCATGGATGGATGGCTAGAGAACATGGTTATATCCAATAGTCATGGATGGATGGCTGGAGAACATGGTTATATCCACTAGTCATGGATGGACAACATGGTTATATTCACTAGTCATGGATGGATGGATGGACAACATGGTTATATCCAATAGTCATGGATGGATGGCTGGAGAACATGGTTATATCCAGTAGTCATGGACAGATTGCTGGAAAACATGACTATATCCTATAGTCATGGATAGATGGCTGGCGAACATGGTTATATCCAATAGTCATGAATGGACAGCTGCCTGGCTGTCTGGCTAGATGGATGGATTGTTATATTTATTAAGGGGCATACTTATTTCCTATAAACAGAGGCCATCAGCACCTAACTGTATCTTTTGACTTAAAATATGACAAAGGGAAACTATGCCTTTTTCTGAAATAAACACCTTTGTTAAACAATAGCATCAGCAATCATCATTAGGTGTTAAAGTGATATTCAAGCCAAAACTTGCAATAAAGGGCCTGCACCAGTAACTGTCTATCTTACACATCCTTTTCCTAACAAAACTAGCAAAGTGCTATCAGTCTCATCTCTTGTGACTGTATCTAACAGATTAGAAAATGATTAGAAGTCACACCAACCTTAGACCTTGAGTAGAAACATCAAGATATTCCAAAATATAGCTTTGATACTGTGCAAAATAAATCCTAAAGCAACAAATTGAGTGTCATAGTCAAGAATACAAAATTGGGTTAAGGTAATTATTTTAACCATGTCTTAGGTGACACATTTTACCACTTATCAGATGAAACCTGCTTGTCTGTGTTTCAAATACAACTAAATTCTGTTGTCTCCCTGTGTTTACCAAGGTATAAAGAAACTGTGCCTCTAATACCAGTCATTTTCAGGTACTCAGAGGCATATTGCTCACTATCCCTAATTTTGCATTATATTTTTGGTCTGTTCCGTGTAAAATTTGTAGTTTTCTGGCAAATTGTTGAGGGTTGCATTCACTGAATAATAACAGACATTTGAATTTCAAATTTCATACCCTTCAGAAAAATTTGTGCTAATGCATAACATGTTATTCTAGCAACTTTTTAAGTATCTAAGAAAAGCATTTAAGTTCTCTTCTGATTTCAGACATTTGTCCCCATAACAGGTTGAGAGCTATATCCAGGGGACAATGACTTCATACGACCCCGTGTATAAATGGGGAAAAAGGAGGTTATGCTGATTTTGACTGATGCATTTTGAAGAAGCTTTTACTTTTAAATAATCCATTTGAGTACAGGTCTCTTAGATGATATGTAATTAAGGCTATAACCTAAAGATACTTTTAATTGAGGTAGTGAGACACAGTAGCTTATTTGTAATGATATTGGGAACTTTTACTGATACTTTGAAGTACAAGGACTGTGTCACTTCTCTGTATATTTTGTAAACTGGCAGGCTTATTATTTCTGGAACTAAGTGTTTTTTACAAGTAAACATTTCACCAACTTTTTCACTGTGATGATCTTTTTTGACCATATGCATTAGTTCCTTCCATTTGGGTAGACCATTTGAGCATTTAATAATCAGTACAAGATATCTTCTATCAGATATTAAATATCAAAAAGTGACTAGCAGACTTGTTAAGCATTTTACAAGTTTTAAAGTTGGAACTCAAGTATTTAAATGTTTGGCTGTGGAAGTAGTTTCTCAGAGCATACTTAATGGAGAATTAAAAAAATCAAAACAAAAAAGACAGATGTGCTATTGAGGAAAGTGAGTGGCAGATCTGTGGACACTATTAAGCATGGAAGAGCAGTTACTGCAAATCTGCCTAAGCTAATTAATTTCATTTTTATACAGTTAATATATTCAGTTGTCACTGGTTGATTTGTTTTATTGGAAGTATATATTGTGCACGTCTGAAGTAATCGTTAGTATTTGAGGGTACCAGTGAGACAACGGTTAACAGAATAAAAAAAAAAACTTTTGTTATTGAAACCTGCTTTTGCCATTTTGTTTGGTTTTAAATTTACATTATCAGTAAAGTGTATTTGAAGTGACAACATACATGGCTAAGATGACACTTACCTTGGGAAGATATAAATATAACCACATACTGATGTGTAGACATTTTTTCCTTTACTGTAGTATTTCAATAAGATGAAATGTATCGATGTCAGTATATCTAACTCATTCCAGAAAAGTACCTGTTGAAAACAAGATTATGTACTCTTAAAAAGTTCAAAAGTTATGTGTTTAAATTGTTTCCAGAATGTCTGTTTTATTCATAGGTACCACATTAGTATACCCACTCAGGAGTTACCTTATTTCTGCCAATAGATATCTTTAAACTCTGCACTCCTAACTTTCAATGAGGGCACCCTAAGCCCGTCAGCAAAATAAAGTTATAGTTTTACAGTTTAGACAAATGCTGATATTTCCAGCATCATAAGCATTGCAAAAGAAGTGTAAATGGCAAATTGCAGTGCAATGTACTCTTTACTGTGATCCATTGATTAGATTCTAGGTCTTAAAGTGGATTTTTACATGTGACAATGAGACT
The DNA here is from genome assembly GCF_019279795.1 of Protopterus annectens. Lineage (NCBI taxonomy): Eukaryota > Metazoa > Chordata > Ceratodontiformes > Protopteridae > Protopterus > Protopterus annectens. The sequence continues at coordinate 234,710,578 of NC_056726.1, read as the reverse complement.
TTAACAATTCATTTTTGTAATGTTTTATAAACAGCATACAGTACCTCAGTAACCAGTCCAGCGGTACATATACTAACGGCAACATTTGGTAATCCAGTTGCTTTCATATGACTAAATATTTCCATCTCTGTTGTTTGATTGTTAAAGTATTTAGAGTAATATGAAAATTATGACAATATAAATAGATACATACATCATATAATATCTCTTTATCCACACTAGACAAAAGTCAGATATCAGTGTAGTTGTCTTGCTCATCATATAAGCTTTAAGTCGAAAATTTTCAATAGCTTGTATGTAGCATGGCTTAGGAATTTATAATGTAAAAATGAATACACAATACTGTATGCCTAGAGGCATCACTAGGATGATCCTAGTGTCTCTGTGGTACAATGGACTTCTAGTAACATGTTAAAAGGCATTCAAAGGTTATAGGTTTGAATCACACCAGAGTATTTTTTTTCCTTCGAGGTGGAAATGGTCTCACAGCTCAGTTGCCTTGTAGTACCTATAGTCCTATGATCCAAAACACCTTGAGGTATCACAAGTGTTATCTGATATTTATACATTTTATTATTGCATGCTGATCAGATGATGATAAGCAATCTAATTTTCTGAAAACCACAGAAAACATGCCAAGGCAAAGCAAAACCAGTAAATCCAAAAACTGCCAAGTGGAAAGCAGGCAGGCAAAACACAATCACTTCTTCTTAGAGAAACCAAGTCGTTTTTATTGTTAAAATAATAAAAAATAAGCGCTTTCATCTCACTTTAGACAGTCAAAGAGACTTCATCAGATCTGATCTTGGTTTCTATTACATTAAGCACTGAGTAGGGAAGGAATTAGCTGAGCAGGCTATGCAGAGTCTTCTGACCAAACAATCAGTTTACTGGATCATGACCTTTTTACTTACCTCTTAGTGAAAAATGCACTGACAGACATCATGATCACTTAATGGCTTCTGTCTACCCCTCTAGCCAGCATTTCAGGAATAAATAAATAAAAAAAAATCCTGAAATGTTCCACTTGGTAGAGAGCAAATGTACATGCAGTGGCTGACTTAACCAATCCTCTCAGCTTTCCTTCCCCTCTTGCACTATTGCTAGTGGATTTCTGATACATGCCATACTAATACACAGAGCTTGTTTCTACTGTAATGCACCTACACTTGGCTACCTTTTCCACTTTCTAGTTTCCCCTGCTCAACTTGATGACTCTGAAGTACATTTCGAAGTGTCGCAGGTCCTATACCCTGTTTATTTGACTGATGTTCATATGGGTCAGCAAATGCGATAAACTATTACAACTATGTTATAATATGTAATAATAAACTTGTAACTGCCTTTTTAAATAACAGTATTGTAGTGAGGGTGGAGCAAAGGGGACAACTGCCCTGGACGCAAAGTGTTAGGAGGTTATGATCAGTAGATGCCGATCAAACATGGTACATTTGTTGTCAGAAAAGAAGCACTAGAACTGTGACAGCTCCTTGCTGGTACTGTTTGAAAGGAAGCACCTGTTTTTCTTAGTAACTGAAGGACTTTAATGTGGAGTGCATGTGGCATAAACTGTGGCAACTGCTTGCTACAAATTGCTATAGTTTAAAAGAAAAGAAGATTTTTTTTTTCTTAATCCCAGGGAGTAGATGGTCTTTTTTTAGCTCCTCAGTTACTGGTGGGGTGGGGGTACCAAACTGAGGGACAGCACCGAGCACCATTATAGAGAGCTAAACCCTGTTAAATAATAATAGTTTATATGTCAGACCTTTGCAACACATGATCTCTCAGCATAATTATTTTTGTCAGTACTTGTAATTTTTAATAAACTACATTCTCTATGCTGTGGCCTTATTTATGTGAAGCTGTACTCACCCCCCCCCAAAAAAATTGATATGTGTTATGAAATCAATCAAAATCAATCAATAACTCAAACAAGCAAGAAGCCATATTATAGATATTCTTCATATTGATTACTACTGCAGGTTATATCCTGCAAAAATATAACAGCCAGCCAGCTTCCAAAGCTTCAGGGAACCTTCCACATGGCCAAATTGTTAGTCAGGAAAAGAGGCATCCCTCTTTCTTTTATCAGAAACTAGTTTATAAGAAGGATCAATAGCCTGAATTAAACCCTGAGCCAGTAAATTACTCTTTCTGATAAGGATGGGAAGATTATTGATAAAAATGGGAAAAAGGTTATACTTCTGCAACTTCGAATTTTAGAATTTTGAATTGTCAGACTCATATGTTAAGGTTTGATCTGACTAATTGTACAAGTATGACAAGTGTTTTGTTTGCAGTTTCTTCTTGTGAAGAAAAGTTTGCTTTAAGTAATTTAGTTTCTTCTATTGCACAGGTCACTACCCATTGTCTTCAGTGTGTGTATGATGCAGTTGATACTTCTTCTAGGGCTGTGGCCACTCGTACTGTGTCGAGGAGGTTTGAATGGTTGCATTCACAGAACATCCCAGATTATGTTAAAATGAGATTTTATATTTTCCTTTGCACAGAGATTTAGTTTTTGATGCCTTTGCTACAGATGTTATCAAAACAAGTGATTAGAGGGCTAAGTTAATACATGGAATGTCTAAGATTTTTCAGCCTTGCTTTTTCAAATTTTCTAAGGGATTCTGTAATCCCTTTTCCAATTTTGGCCAAAAAAAAGGTGTTAACAAAATTCAGGTAAACAGGCATTTAAGAAGAAATGGCAAGTGGGTCCCAAAAAATAATTCAGGTACCCCTCAAAATCAAGGGCAGTCCAAGAAGTCAGAATGACTATTTAAGAGACCTTCTTCCTCACCCTGGCAATCCCTTTTCCCTTCCAGAAAGTCTGAATCTCATCTTTTCTCTTTGGCAACAGATAGTTACCAAGAGATGCATTCTTTTGAACATTCATTCATCAAGGTTGCAAATTTCAGTGGGAGGAAATTCATCCTTTCCATGGGGTAATCCCTTATCCATCAGACCAGACTCTTATTTCCCCCTTTTCTACATCATATTCTATCCAATGGAGTGATAGAACCACTTTCCCCTACCCAGGTGGGAAAAGGTTTTAATTCAAGCATGTTTTTAGTGCCAAAGAATGAAAGAAAATACTTGGAGACCAGTTCTGGATCATTCTTTCATAATCTTGTTTGTGATGGTGCCCAAAATGCGGTCACTTCACAACCTGTTACCTCTTCTTTCTCATTCAAGTTTCCTAGTAACTCTAGATTTAAAAGATATTTTTCATCACATCCCTGTTCATCTAGACTTTAGGGGATTCTTAAGGTTCTGTGTATTTGGATCACATTATCAGTTCTCTGCCCCACCATTTGGGCTATCCAGTGCACCAGGGGTGTTCACCAAGTGTCTAGCTCGTTATAGCAAATTGCAGGCTACAGAGTATCCACATTTTTCAATATTTAAAAGACTCACTTATCTTTGCAGAGTCTTTTTTGAAGTGTCAGGAATTTCTCACTTGGGTGAGAAGTCTGAGGCATAAGCTATGATTCCAAGAGAACATTCAAATGTCTTTTTTGACTCCTTCACACAGGATTGTGCTCCTGGGATTCAGCTTGACACCTCAGTTAAAATTTTCTTCCATAGGATCTCTAGATATATTTCAAAGGTTTTCCACTCAGACATTGGTCATTGTGAGGAAATACCTCAGGATTTTGGGTCTCATGGCATCTATGATTCTCATGATACCTCTGGCAAGACTCCACATGAAAGAGATGCAGTGGTATCTAATGTCTCTTTGGTCTCAGCTTCAACACCCTTTATCTTTTTAAATCCTGGTGCTGAGGTTTGTCAAAAGCAAAATACTTTGGTGGAGACCCTTAAATCCGGGCCTCCCTTTCTCCATCTCTGTTTCAAAGCAGTCAGTCACCGCAGACATCCCAGACTTTGCTTGGGGAGCAGTTTCAGGAGGGATAAAAATGCAGGGTGTGGGACACCAAGGACAGATGCAAGCACATAAACATGAATGAGATGTTTGCCATGATGAAGACATTCAACTCTCTGAATCATCTTTTGTCCTTGGGACCTCTTCAAGTTGTTACAGACAATACCACAGTCATGTGATGCATCAACAAGTAAGGGCCAGCGAGGTCATACCTCTTTGGCAGACTAGCCAGGTTAGCTTGGGATTTAGCTTCACAGCACAATTTCACTCTACAAATATCCTAAATACCATCAGAACAAAGGTGTGTGACAGGCAAGCTGAACAGGGCAAGGGTAGACTCATATACTACGTTGACAGAACTAAATGTTTCAGATCCTTGGATTAATTGTTCATTTCTTATGAAGGTAAGACAAGACAAACTGTGTCAAAGTAGACTATTCCCAAATGGTTGCCTATGCCTATTACCTTTTTGTTGTATTTACCACAGCAAAATTATTCTAGATGGGGTCAAGGCCCACTCTGCCAAGGCCTTGGCTTCATCTATGGATTTTTCAAAAGGATTGTATTCCAGAAGTATTCAAGAAGCGGTAACTTGGTTTTCTGTACATACTTTTACAAAACAGTAAGCCTGATTCCTTCCCTAGATCAGACTTTGCTAAGACATTCTCCAGGGGCTCTTGGACTCTTCTCCATCCACTTCCCAAAATTTATAAGCTATGGTAATCTACCCACATAGCTTAGGCTACTGCAGCAGTGATCAATATGAAGAAAATAGTACAGATGTAAGTAAACTTACCATAACAATAAACACTTGAATGATCACTGCTGGAGTAGCTGCACCCTCCCTCCATCCCCCTTGTTTCTTAGTGTGTTGTTTTTGCCAAGGTGTGGACTTTGATTTTTTTTTATTTTTCCTAATATTGTCCTTTCAGGGCTCAGCCTCCTCCTGTCAGTTGTCATGAAAGCTATGAAAGGTTTGGCGTCTAACCCTGTCTTTTTAGTAAGCTCAGCTCAAACTGACTAATGGCTTGGGTGCATGGAAGGTGCCCTGAAGCTATGGACGCTATTCGTCTGTTATATCCTTCCAGGATATAACCCTTATAGCTTAATCTACTCCAGCAGTGATTATTTGAGCATCTGCTGTTATGGCAAGTCTACTTACCCAGCCGTATTTTCCTGTATAAGATGCTGAAATAAATATGTATGTATCTTACAAGGTAAATATGGAAAGCTTTGTGATACTATATTGCATCTTTCAGTGCAAGACCTTAGATTCACAGCTGAAGAAAAGGTAAATGTCACAAGTGACCTTTTCATGAGATCTTGGAAAAGAATGGGATGACGGGAAGGACTATCTACACATGATTGGTGAATAACTGACCAGATGTTCCATCAGGAGTAGTGTTCAGAGAACCCACGTTTTTCCAGGCTGGTTTCACAAAATCCAGTCAAGCACGGAACTCTGGAGCCTGATGAAGAAGGTACATGGCAGGGTATTGGTGCTCATCATATATCCAACACAGCCTTTGCTTGTTTATATTAACTGGTATTCATTCCTTACTGATTTACGTTGATACAATTTATTGTCAAAAGCAATGTTATAGTCAGTATTGTCCAAGACACTAAATCAGAAAGAGACATACCACTGAGGTTTTGACCTTCCTTATGAATCCATTGAAGTAGTCAAACAATCATTTTGTCAGTCATAGTTTCACATCTGCTGTTCAATGCTCATTGTCTGCCAGTTATATAATATGTGTAAAATGTTGAAGTAAAAAAAATAAAATGTATCTGGTGTGTGGTAACGAAAATAAAGTGTCAGACATTACAAGATGCACAACATTCATGCTTTCTCTTGTTCTTCGTGTACAGATTGCAAGTTCAGTGTGCCCATCATATGGTAATAGTTACAATGTATTTTAGTCACATGGTATATTTTGCAGATTAGAGACATTATAGTATTCTGGCTGCCCCTTGCTCATGGAAGGCACATGTAGGTGGCTATAGCTACATTTCTAATCTTGTTACAGTCATTATTTCCCAATTACAGTATAATTATGGCAAACCAAACTCAGTATACTGGTTGAAGTTAACGAGGCTGATGTGCATGGTCTGTCCATATGATTTTTGTTTTAATAAATCTTGTTTTTTTCGTTTTACAAGAACAGCTATTTGGTCCTTTTACCCTTCTTCATTTGTACCTGTGCATGCAGTATGGTACAACAGTGCAGGAATTGTGTCAGTCAGATATTTGGTACAAACACTTACAGGAAAACATGCATTCCCGATGCAATCTCAATCTGCTTTCATAACAGTTTAATGCAGTAATAATTAAGCTACCACTAATCAGTTTGCACAAGATGAGAAGCTTCACAACAGATGTTGGCAATTAAATCATGGCCGAAGACCTTTGCGAAAAGCTGAAAAGTAAGATGACGTTGAACTACTGAGCAAAGATTTTTTTCCCTTGCATTACCTAGGTCTGAATGCTGTAGCAAAACGATTTAGGAAAATATTTTCTTAGGAGGAAAAAGTCAAATTACCTTTAGAAAGATAGGTATTTTTGTTATTTAAAACAATTATAACAGTTGGCCACATGATGACAGTATTGGACTTCTGTGAGCAGCTATACTGGCTCAGGAGTACTCCTTAATCAGACGCATTTCTTTTATCACAGAAAGTAAAGCATAAACGGGAAACTTGTCAGCTTAACTGATTACTGTGCTAAATCTATGCAGTGGTTTCTAGTGTGCATGTCAGTGAATATGTTGGAGGGGCAGTCACTAACTCTGCAGACACTACCACCATTCTCGTCAACCTGTCAACCACCAGAGGGGTTGTGGGGGTGGGGAGAACAGTAAGGAAAGTACAGAAGATGGACTGTTGCACTTGTAATGCCTGCTCTAGCAGTTGCTTTTAGGGTTTTACATTGCTGTGAAATGCATACGTATATTAAACATGTAAAGGTTTGCTTATCACTGCTTTCAAATGTGTCCAGTACAGATATACCCCATTGCTTTTGAAGATGACATTGAAACAAGTTGTGGCCATTTCCTAATCAGATAAAAGATAAAAAGGAGACATTTCTGGTGCTTCTTCTATTGGAATGCACCATATGTTTTGTGAAATTCTAGATAATCATTGAAACTGCTGATATGTAAGATGCCAGTTCTTGTTTCTCAAGCCTATGCTTCTCAGTGGAGAAAAAGAGAGTATTTTTAATCAGGAGCACATAATATTCTTTTATGCAAACAGGAAAATGATATGTAAACAACGTGTGAAATTCACAAAACCAGTTTGGTAAATGCATTAGAGATGTACGCTGAAGCACATCACAGAGAACATATTTGCCTCAGAGAAAGCTGATGCCTCACAACAAATGATTGAAGCTTTGGTGAAAATTATAATATCCAGGAGAAGTATGGGAAAGTTACTACACTGAACTATTTATATTTCAAAATGAATGTAGAAACATTAGGGCAGATTTACTGCAAGTGCAGGTGATGTCCTGATGAGACAGTACAAAGCAGGTACTTCCACACAAGCAACAAAGAAACGCAGCAGCAGAACTGCATAACCAAGATAATGACATCCAGAATTAGAATTCATTCCAGCCCTCTGAAAGCCAGCAACAGTTTAGCTAAAATAAGTAGGTTGTGAGAAGTTCTGTAATGCCTAAAAGCGGTTGTGATAAAGTAGACTGAAAAAAGGGTATAGCACAGAAAAGGTGGCCAGAGATCAAATATTATGCTAAATGCTAAACACAGAAATGCTGATTTAAGTTTACCGGGATTGAAGACCCAGCACAGGAAGCTCAGGGGGAGAAGGTGCAAGTGATAGTGGAGAATGAATAGAAAATATAAGACAAGTGCAGAAATAAGAAACAATAAAAAAATAGTACAGACAACAGGGGGTGGTGTATGCCTGTAAGACTGATATATGTGGTGTAGGTGAAAACAATAGATTCAATGATGTATAAAAAGCAGAAGCATTAAAAAGAAAGAAAACTATAGAAAGAAATAGAAAGGAAATGTGTGTTAATATTAGCTCATTGTAGGAGGCAAGAAACAGAATGAAAGTACATGACAAGTACTAGAGCTACTAGAAAAGTGAAATAAACAGGAGTGAAGGCATAGGAAAGGAGCTGAGTTAGTGCCATGTTGTGCTTACAGAAAGTGGCACTAGTACTGCATGTGTAAGATAACTGCAGGCACCACTAGACAGGGAAAGGGGTCTTGTGCACCCCAGATTCAGGAGGTAAACAATGGCCAGGGAGAGCAAGAAATTCATAAGACTGGCAATGCACTTTTGGGAACCACTAAGTAAGTGCATGCTTATGCACGCATAAACTCAATGCAAGCCTAGGAGCTTGCCTGTCAGTCGCCCTAATGCAGTTACCACCCAGATTCTAGTAGATGGTATCTAAGCAGTGGGCTTATCCACCCCCCACTTCTGAAGGAGTAAACCAGGATCAGTTGGGAATAATATAAAGAAATGTGAAAAGCCAGACTGAGAGTTAACGTCTGTTTTTCCTGCTGCTGCTTCAGTGTTTCAGAAGACATACCCAGCCAAATCACATGTGCACACACAGGTATGTTGAGGAAAAGGAATTTTTATGATTCAAAATGGAGTTGGGTTGGATTACATCTTGATGCAAGATGGAATCTGAAACTTGTACTTTAACTTAACTTTTGTTTCTCCAAGTGGACATTGCATTTCCTGTACTTGATGTGCTAAGTTCAATTAAAGTGAAAGTTGCTTCTTTTCATTGTCAAGGATTCGATAAATAGTCTTAAAACAAACTGTTGTGAATTAACTGTTCTACTGCTCTATTATATAGTCATTGTTCATAATCTGATGACATTTGATTTAGTTACACAGTGCAACTTTATTATACATATCAGTGTTGTTCTTTTGTTTGGGCAGATCCAAGCAAATTTACTTGGTCTGCCACAATCGTGCATGATAAAGATCGCACTGTTTTGCCGAATCCTGAGGTTTTTTTCTGTCAGTCTTGTATAGGTATACAGTAGCATCAGTGCCATACTTCACCCTGTTTCAGTTATAAGCCTAGAAGGCAATTTTAGCTTACATTTAAATATTTATGCTTGATATTATTTCATCCCCCCACAAGATTATCTGCTTTTTGGATATTCTGGTTAATATCTCCAGAGATTCATTTGTGTTGAAGCCATTACTGCAACAAGTTGACTTTGCCTGTGTATGCTGTCTCTTGACAAAGGCTCTAGGAAATCCTAATTCAGATTTTCCATCATGGGGAATGAAAAGGCTCATTACTTTCCGTCTATATGCAAACAGTTAGCCATTGACAGTGACCTAGAAACAAATGTAATGGTTTTATATGTGCCATCCATAGCCGGCCTTAGGCATAGGCCAACTAGGTGGCCGCCTAGGGTGCCTCTCTATCAGGGGCACTTTTCCAGTATTTATTTGGTATAGGTAGACCAGGATGGGGGCACTGGGTGGTGTGCGTGGGGGGGGACCATGGAGCCCTTTTGCCTAGTGTACCAGTTGGCTTAAGGCTGTTCCTGGTGCCATCTAGGAACATTTGTGACAGCAATGATAATTCCATAAAGGGAGGTGGCTTGGCTTGTTCTAACTGACTCAGAAATACCAAACTCCAAAATATTAATCAAATGTATTCCTTCACAGATTTGTATCCATTTCAAGGTAAATTCATTTTCAACAATGCATTTAGTAACTGTAAAAAAAAAAAAAGATATATATATATATATATATATATATATATATATATATATATATATATATATATATATAAAGAGAATGTTTTTCTTGATCTTTTCTGCTACTGAGCCCTATTGCCTGTCAGCATCCCCTGTGCTAGCCATTTACTCCTTTCATCCACCATTTCCTTGATCATTCAACAGATTCTGAGGCTAACATCTGTGTGGCAGACAGACCTTCATCCTGGCAAGTTTGGGGATTTTGGTCCTTAACCTCTTCCTCTGAAGGCTTGCTGAATGCAGCTGAGATGGAACTTATACCGCCAGCACAGAGGCATATGCCACTGCTATACATATGTCATATCTGGACATGGTACTGTGTAGCTGACTGGAGTGCATATCCTGACCCATGTACCCTATGTTTTTACACCTGTTCTCCATTACATGCCACTGTTGCTGTGGAAAAGACCACATCCCATCTGCTTCTGCAAGACATAGATTATAATGTGTTTATCCCTCTTTATCACATAGCTAACAACATTAAATGGATTTCCCAGAGACATGTGGCAGTAGTTCAGCTGAATTCTGTATAACTTCAGCTCTGACACATTCTGAAGCATACTGTCAAGTGACGTTAAAGACATGCAGGTAAGTGCGTGCGTGAATGGGTGTGCCTTCTTTGAGGGTTGGGTGTCAGGCTGGCAACTCGGCACCGTAAAATCTACTGCCAATCATTAGCAGACCGGAGTTCCACTGTGGCGACCCCTAACTGGGTAAAGCTGAAAGACATTGCTAGTTGTGTATCATTATCATACACATACTCACAGCAGCAACTATCGCCTTACATAATCCATCACTGCTGTACATATATACCCACAGCAGGACATTCCTTGTTGTGTAGCCCGTCACTATTACACACATACCCATAACAGGAAATGTATTCTTTAAAAAAGTTAGATTTATCTGTTAACTCAGAACACAAACTACTTCTGTCTCTCTTTGGCCTTCTGTAGATCACTTAAGTGGTCTTTGTCACCTTTGCATGTCATGAGTTGAGAGGTTGGTATAATGGTTAAGGTGTTTACCTTACTAGCACAAGGTGCACAGTTTGATTTCTACATGGGGTAATGTAGCTTAAAACTGCCCACAAGGGCAGTTAGCGTAGTACTGAACTATGAACCTATGAAGGTAATACTGCATATAAACCATTCCTAGAGTTCTTAGTTTCTTGCCTTTTTGCTAGAAAGATGGCACAAATGCCAATCAGAAAACAACATGTTTGCAGTGAAACAACCCTTTGTGTGTATTATGGTACTCTAAGGCTAGTTAGTGTTAGGTTGCAGTGAGCACTATGTTTGCTGGGATTTCCTGCACAGAGCAGCCCTCGAGTTTGGTAGGATATCGTATTGTGATATTTTTGTTAAACGTTCATCAAAACCAGAAATTATACTCACTTATACTGTTATGTTACTGGGAACACCAGCATACAGACATTTTTTTATAACAATCAAAACTGGATAATGGTCAATTGGGGCACTAGGGAGGGTAATGGACTAGTCACCTCCCTCAGCCATTTTAGTGTCCCATTACTTGTCTCTCTCATAAGGTTCAAACCTGGCAGCGGATACACTATTTTCTTCTTTACTTGTATAATTATCACAGAAATTTGGATTTTATTTAAAACTTTTATTTCAAATTTTACAGAAAAAACACTAACAGCCATTTTCTAAAGAAAACACTAACACTGAAAAGAGACTTAGAGTAAGAAACGAAACTTCTCTTCCCTTGAAACTCACATTTAGTGAAAATACATTTGGCAATCCATTATACTCCAAATAGCATGTAGTGAAGTACTAATTACTAAACTGAAATACGAGGCACAGTGTAACAAACACCAATAAACAAAAAAAACACTGTGGAGAGGATAAACCGCACCGGACAGCCGAGAAATTTTAACTGAGTTATTCCAAGCTTAAAAGGTAGACAATTCGCCACGTTTTTCGTCAATAAGCTGTAAGACTTCATCAGACAAGGCACAATTTAATTAACACATTTATATATGCTGACAAATTTTAAATTAACCAATAAAACCCGTTAAAAACAATCCTCATGAATATGTGTGTAAATGAAAAACTCATCCAAACATATGTATACATTTTAAATGCATCCCTACTTTACAGATACATGTATTATTTGTGCAATATTTGGTGCACTAAAAGCATTAAATAATTTTTTAATCTTTTATTTGCTAATATATTCATATATAAAATTCATAATATTAAGACAAAGTAGAACCAAAAACACAAATCAATTCATCAATGGGACAATACTCCCATCTAGTGGTCAAGAATGGTATATAATCCTGTTGCTAATTACTGATTACTGCCTATGTGAAAGTGTAAGAATTCAAAAGATAAAACAGTTGCTAACACCCTGCGACAGACCATTGGACACAGGTGTCCTTTATCAAGAACAGCTTAGGAGTACTGTCTGGTGAAGTAACTTAGCAGACTCACGTAGAAGACAAATGAAGGTTAAGGGAATTAAACCATGTACTACAGGAAGCAGTTCTTAAGCAGTTCATAGCCACGCACATCTGCACTAAGTGTTAGACAAATGGTTGAGGATCAAATATTGTGCATTTCACACCTATGTACCTGCAAAAAAGCAAGCTAAATGAAATATTTATTCACAGTTCAAATATTAACATTAAACTCGGACTTCATACTATCCAACTCATTCACACCTAAATAATAAACACACTGTCAACATTAAAGCAACCATGGATCACATACAAAGAACATGGATCATATGATGATGCTCCTGTTTATTACAATATATTTCCTTCCTTCCTTTACACCATAAGTACTTTGGTTTATAGGTAGTTACTAGACTTGCAGTCTAAGGAGCCAATGATGACTTAAATATGAGGCAAAATCAGAGATGTTTTACAAAACTGCAGACAGATAACAACAGACTACTGATTGCTGAAAGTACACCAAACCCCAAAAATAAAGTATACTAACTCCAAAGTCACACAAAGAAAAGGGAAAAGCCCAAAAATTATGTAGTAATTGATATAATGAAATTTGACAGTTACACAATTTGACTACTATACCACTGAGAAAAACCAACAGTATTTCAGCATGTGATGAAACGAGTGCAGCAATATCTCATACAGCACTCATTGAAAAAAATGCATGCCATTTATGTTGAGAAAAAGATGTATGCTCATGTTTGGAAATTCTGAATTATTAATTTTCTGATTTAAAAATGTCATGACTAGTACTATTAAAAGTAATACAGTAATTCAATTATGTTGTAAAATGGTTCAGAAACTCTACATCTGGACATTGTAAGGATGGAGACAAGAAATCAAAAGTTTTCAAGTACATGCAACCCAGTAAGGAATGACCCTTGCAAATTAGTTAGGGAAGCAGCAGGCCTAAAGTGAATATTTTTTTATTTGTTAACCAAATAAGTGACCTGATCCTTCTTGGGCTCTTTTCAGCAATGATTCAGCCTAAAAGAGCAAGGGTAGATGAAATATGTGTGTGGACACTTTGGCACAGATGACCACTATGCTTTGTGGTATTAGGTTCGTAGGTTCATAGGTGTATACTAGGCTGACAACTAGGGCCCTTATAAGCATAGACATGCAACCCAAATGTGACCCATAAATTTGATTTATGTAGGGTGTAATTTACTCACTGCCTATGTCCATCAGAGACATAGGACCCAGACCAGGGGTGAATTTCCAAGTACCCATCCATTGGTAAAAGTTGCACTTAAATAGGGATGGGGTGGAACTCTGATTCAGATGGATGGGGAGCCTGTTCCAGAGAATAGGAATTCTCAGAGAAACATATCTCTGTCTCCAACATGTTCTATTTATGTTGCAAGCAAAATTTAGATATTTTAATCTAGTAGTTCTGATGCTGTTTGTTTTGTGGATGTGATGTGTGAGGCAGGCAAACATCACTTCACAGAAGTCTGTATTATATTAAGTAAAGAGACAGGGCTTTCGTTCAGTCAGGACATTTTGTTTACTCCCTGTATTCTTTTTGTAAGGAGCCTTAGTTGCTACATGTGTCTGGTCAGGTACATGTCAAAGGGGGCTTTGGAAAGAAACTAGAGCACCAAGAGAAAACCAATGTGAATACAGTGAGAACATGCAAAACCACACCCAGTGGTCACAGGTCTGGACTGAACCCCAGACTTCCAGGTAGAAGAATAATTACACACTCAGAAATCACTAAATGAGCTAGGTAAATGGAAACAGCTATGTGTTGTATAATATCTCACTGGCAATGATGAATATGAGGTCCTTCATGGTACAGGCTGAAGATAGTATTGCAGTAGTCTCCTCTTCACTGGAGTAATGGTTATGTGGAAGTCACCTCTGACTTCATTACAATTGTCATAGCATTAAATAACCAGTCTGTGGTGTGCGTTGACAGTAATTATGCTTATTTCTGGGTCAGGTCAGATGTTTAGTCAGGGCTTTATGGAGGAAACTGCCAACTTTGTAGTTCAAGCTTGAGATATAAAGAGCAAATGTTAAAGAGCTTGTCTGTCCCTACTTTGAGAGTAACATTTTAAGTCCTGTACTGCCTTCTGTAGGGTTGTTGGTCTCAAACAGCTTAAGGTTAAAATGTGCAGCCGCAAAGATAGTTGCCCCTTCATTATGAAGCTTTAATCTTTCCTACTTGAAGATAATATAGTCATTCAAATGTGAGCTCAAAATTCTGGACTGAGGATGTGAAACACATTTCTGATATTGGGAGACTGGCAGGATTGTAAAGGAAAACCCACGTTTAAGGGTAGGAATTAATACTCATGAATAGTTTTTGGACCCTTGCTATTTGCACATGTTAGAGCAATAACTTGAGGTGTGAAATAATCTCGGAAGTTCTGAATCAAAGCTAGTTATGGACATCACCTGACTCAGCTGACACTAGTACCAAACATTTGTAGATACTGTAAAAAAATAACTTGGCATTGGGAGGTCATTTGTGAGGTTGCTGTGATGCAAGTCTAAGTATGCCTATTAGGTTACAGTGAAGGACTAAATTATCTGTAACAAAGGTGCAAGGCAGTTATCAAAATTTTGAAAGTTATATAAGTTTATGGTAGGAGTTTCAATGTAATGGTCTATGTACCTTTACATACGAGTCTGTCTTTTCTTCTTATGTGTAGGAAAGGAGTAGTTCAGGTACTTTTACTGAAGTGGATATTTGATCTTATAATGGTGAAAAAGGGAATTGTGATTGTAACCATAGAGGAGACAGCCTTGCAGATAACTTTCAACTATATATATATATATATATATATATATATATATATATATATATATATATATATAGACACACTAGACAATCTCAATGTACTGGAATGTCGAAATTCACTACACCAAGACCGAATAATGGAAAGTGCAGTTAACCGAAACTACTCTATGCCGAATCCGCAAATGTCGAATCCGCCGCTATCGTGGTGTCACGTTCTTGACGTGCGGTGCGGTTTGTGGATTTATCTGGGGTTTCAGGTAAGTGTTGTGTGTTTGAGGATAATGGGTAGGGATTTTAGTGTGTATGAGTGTGTGCGGCGGTGTTTGTGTGTTTAGTGTGACCTCAGAGTTAGAATATATAAGTAGGGGGGGTGTGGAGGGTGCAGGGGGGGGCTTGCCCCCTGCTTATAGGTAGGTTAAGTGTGTTTGTGTGTGCTGTTATGTTTGTTTAGTTAGGTAGGTGTATGTGTGTGTGTGAATGGTTGCGATTGTAGTATTCGTGATTGTGGGTTTTCGTGTACGTGGTTTTTCGACTATTCAGTCTCGAAATACTGAAATTCGACATTTCAGTATTTTGAGATTGTATAGTGAATCCATATATATATATGCATCTATGTGAACAGTCAATGTAAGCTTTATGCTCTATGATATTTCAATAGCAGAAACAACTGGGAAATACCTTGTGCTACAGTCTAAAACTAATGTAACATTCCCTTGTTCCCTTGAATTGTTCCCTTGAAAAGATGTAGAGCCAATATGGTTAATGCAGTAATCACAAATTTTCTTTGCAGTAGCCACTTAAATTAATAACCTCAAGAGCAAGTTGTAGCACTAATCACTAGAAACAACATGAACTAATGAGTGTGAACAAACCTGGCAGTATTCACTTGAGCTATTAAACATTATATAGAGTTCATCAGCTATTAGTATAGTGGACTATTTGTAGTAAAGCCAAATGCTGTTCACAGTTTTACACCAAGCAATTTCAAAATAAGGCTTATTGATTTTGTCTTGGTAAGATGCAAATGTGTCACATCTCATCAACATTCTTAGTCACTGCAATTATGATATAAAGCAGGTGATTACAAGTGACTATTCCTATATCAGAACTGTGTACATGTACATTTATATTATATTACATCACACAGGGATTACAAGTGACTATTCCCATATCAGAACTGTGTACATGTACATTTATATTATATTGCATCACACAGGGATTACAAATGACTATTCCCATATCAGAACTGTGTACATGTACATTTATATTATATTGCATCACACAGGGATTACAAGTGACTATTCCCATATCAGAACTGTGTACATGTACATTTATATTAAATTGCATCACACAGGGATTACAAGTGACTATTCCCATATCAGAACTGTGTACATGTACATTTATATTATATTGCATCACACAGGGATTACAAGTGACTATTCCCATATCAGAACTGTGTACATGTACATTTATATTATATTGCATCACACAGGCTATTACAAGCGACTATTCCCATATCAGAAATGTGTAGATGTACACTTACATTATATTTCATTACATACATTTTTAGCAGACTGTGAAAGTTAATGTGATTAGTATGCCTTCCCTGGCCCCCTATTGAGATGTCAGGACTTGCTATGCCAAGTCCCGAAAAATGGGAAAAATGACCAAAAAATACAGAATAAAAGCAAATATGGAATATTGTTTATCTCCTTTAAACTTCTTTTATGCAGGAGGACAAGAACTAATGCACACTGAAAGTGTGGGGCAAGCAGTGTACACCTCCAAACTTATACATGCCATGTTTGAGAGTGTCATATCATGGAGAAGAGGGTATGCTCTGAGAAATGGCATTCTCAAACTTTGAATAATCAAAAATCCAGATGTACATATACTTTCTTCACATTTTGGGGTAAAGCATTGCATGTCTCAGCAATTCAAATGGTTACTACCTCTTCCCATTCACCCCCCCAGTCATGAATCACAATTTCTCCACCTGCTCTGTGCCTTTTTGAATGATCATGCAACCCTCTTCAGCACCTCTTTTGGTAATTCATGGATCTTCGGCCTTCTGTGTGAAGCCATACTTTTTCAGACTCTTGGAATAGTTGTTGCTACAGTTCGGTGCAAATTCCTCACCTTCTCCCATTGTCCTCTAATTTTGAGAGACTACTTTGCATCTTATTTCTTGTCCCTTGCAGTCTCCTTTGAGAAGAGCTGTAGCTTGCATAGTCTGTGGTCCTGTCCTTTTCTGCCCATGCCATGCACTTTTATGGTGTTTTTTCCCTGCACTGGTTCCAGCAGTCTTATAATCTTTTCTCTTTGTATGGCTCCAGAACTGTAAACATTGCAGTAGATGTGGCCTTGCCAGAGTTTGGGGGAGAGGGAACATTGCTTCTTTCCTCCTGAAATCAGACTTTATAATTCTAGTGCTATGTTTAATCTATCACAATGTCATTTTAGATAAGGTAGGAAAAGTAGCAACATATGACTTTGTGATTGATGGGATTATCTTGGTTCAAGGAAGATATATTTACCATTACACTACCTATGTAAACCAGCTTTAATGGCTGCCACCAGATGGCCACAAATTCCAACTTTGACTAGTTCTTACAGTGCCGAAAAACATAGGTTCATAGGTTGGTACTAGGCTATCGGCCCTAGGGCCTGTACAAGCCTCACCATAACAATTCCCTGGATATTTCTTCCCACAGTATTTTCTTCCCTGGACCCCTGTCTAGCAGGGTGACTGACATGATCCCTGGGGAGAATTTCCTATCCCCCATCCAATCGTCAAGGTTCCTTTTGAAGAGGGCCAAGGAGGTGCTCTGCTTGACATGTATGGGCAGTCTATTCCAGAGTATGGGATGTCTCTGGGTCAGAAACCTATCCCTCTAGCATGTTTTGTTCATTGTAATGACAAGGTTTAGCTCTCTGGAGCATGTGGCTCTGAGGGATTGGGATTTCTTTAAGTGGAGCATGTCCAACAGCTCAGGATTTGACATGGCCCTGTATGTTAAGCAGAGATCGCCTCTGAGTAGACGATATGCCACAGAGTATAGCTGGAGTTTTTTTAGATGGTCAGCATAGGGCATCTGCTTTAGGCCCGTGATTGTTTTAGTGAGGTATTTCTGTGGCCTTTCCAGCTGTTGCAGATGTCTTGTGAGGTACATACCAAATGGGGCGTTGTACTCTATAATGGGTCTAATGAGGGACGAGTACAGTGGGACAATGACTTCCTTTTTTCTGGATGAAAAGCCCTTAGTGATGAGGTGTGCCACATAGAAGGATTTCCTGACTGTTGTGGCGATGTGGTTATCGAAGGTGAGGCCACTGTTCACCTGTGTCCCTAAGTCTCTCATCACACTTTCAGTGTTTAGTGTACTGCCACCTATGTGGTAATTCATGGGTACAAGGTTTTTCCCAGAGGGAATAACTATACATTTCTTGGAATTAAGCTTGAGACCATGGCTCTGGCACCAAGCATCTGTTTCTGTAAGGCCCTTTTGTAGAATATCTACATCATTTGGGGATTCAATAATGGCTCCCAGTTTGCAGTCATCTGTGAACTTTGTTAGCCAGAGTCCCTTAGTGTTGGCCTGTACTTCAGAGAAGTAGATGCCAAACAAGAACGGTCCCAGGACTGAACCCTGAGGTACTCCACTTGTCACTTGTCTAGAGCTGGATTTGGAGCAGGCTACTTTTACAGTCTGGGTTCTGTCAGTAAGCCAGTTGGCAACCCATCAAGTGATGTAGGAATTTATGCCTAGCTTAGTAAGTTTATCTATGATTCCAGAGTGGGGGATGGTGTCGAAGGCCTTGGCAAGGTCCAGATAGGCTGTGTGGACCGCCTTACCCTCGTCCACAGCTCTGGAGACTGATTCAAAGAAGTTAGTCAGGTTCAGGAGACAAGATCGGCCCTTCACGAAGCCAAACTGGGTGGGGTCCAATGTTTGAAGGTTGCCAATGTCTTTGTTTATAAGTTCCATGATAATGCGTTCCATGCCCATGCAGATGAGGCTTGTCAGACTGATGGGACGATAGTTCCCAGGATCCAAGATGGATCCCCCTTGTGGAGTGGGATAACTGTAGCTGTGCGCCACTCAGTGGGCATGAAGCCTGAGGTGAGGCTATGATTAAACATGACACTTAGGTGAGGTGCCAGTTCATTTTGTAGTTCATGTAGTACACAGCCTGGGATGCTGTCTGGTCCCATGGATGCTGTATTCTTAGCTTTGGAGAGTGCGGTTTCTACCTCTGTGGTCATGATTACCGGAATTTGGAAATCTTTTGGTATTGAGTTGGGCCCTTTAGGGGGTGAGAGAGGGATGAAGTTTGCACTAAATCGATCTGCTAGTATATTGGCAATATCCTTGGTATCAGTATATTTAATGCCATTCTGTTGTAGCTCAGAGCAGATTTGAGCATTGCCATTTAGATTCTTGACATAACTATAGAATGCCTTGTGGTTGTCTTTGGAATCTTTGGCAATTTTTTTTTCGTAACTAGCTTTGGAGGATTTTATGAGGGATCTCAGCTTCTTACTGAGGCTGGTAAGGGAGTTTTTTCCATCCTGGGATTTTCCTCTTTTCTGCAACAGTTTCTTCCTTCTGTTGTATAGTTTGTTTATGGCAGGAGACCACCAGATTGGCTTCCGTTTATTTTGGAGGAGAGCATCTTAGTTCTATATGGGATGGCACGATTCATGCACATGTGGATGTGCTTGTATAGTGCCTTGGTGTAGGATTCAGCAGTCGAACTTTCTGCTCCTGTCTGCATGGGTGTCATGAAGTTTGTCACTTCTGACTTGAGTAGAATGAAGTTGGCTTTGGAGAAGTTTGTAAAGGAGGTTTCCATACTGGGGGGTGGGATGTGGATGCCAAGGGTCATTTGCTTATGGTCAGATCTGACCAATGAGTGGGTGACCACTGGTGTGGAGCATCTATCTCCCATGTTGGTAATGACCAGGTCTAGGATACCGGAGCCTCTGGTGGGACAATGAATTAGTTGATCCAGGGCATTGGAATTTATGAATTCCAAGAACTGTTGGGAAAGGTGTTGGTATCCGAGTAGTTTTCCAAGTTAATGGCAGGATAGTTAAAATTACCCAGTATTAGGGCATTTGGTTGTATCTTTATTTTCCAGTATGTTTAGAAAGGTGTAGTGAGAATCTTGGGGCATGATAGGGGATATGTAGCAAGATACAATTTGGATTGCAGTCTTACCTAGTGTTAGTTGCACCTGGAGAATTTCAGATGCATTGTGTTGGGCAACTAATCTGGAGGTGTGAATATGGACACTCCTCCACCTTTAGTGTTTTGGTCTTGGTTTGGTGGCCGAAAAGTGTGGTAAGAGTTGTAGCCTGGTATTGCAGGGGTGCTCTCTGGAGCCTTGAACCAGGTCTTGGTTATTGCACAGATATCGATGTTCTCCATTTTTAGGAGTGCCTCGAGAGAGTGCATTTTGAGATTTAGACTTCTAGCATTGAGTAGCATTACCTTCAGATTTTGCATGCTTGTATCTGTTACGGTGGTGGTTTTGTCCTTTGCACCTTGCCTAAAAATGGCACTATAGAGGTGGCAAGAGCTTTAGCCAGTAACCTGAATCCCAGGGTTGACAGGTGCAGACCATCTCTGGCAAAGCATCATGGTTTGTTGATCATGTCATCCCAGGCAGACAGATACTGCATCCCCTTTGAATAACACCAGAAGCTTAGCCAATTGTTGAAGTCAGTCAGTTTGTCCTTATACTGTGGTATCATTCTGGGCGAAGGCAGGATGCTACTCACGGCTAGGGTCATACCTGCCTGGGCCACATGATCCGAGAGCTCTTCCATGTCTCTTTTCATGTACTCCAGAGAGGTATGTCTCAAATCATTCACTCCAACATGGACAATGACAGAGTCATATTTGTACTTTTTGTGGAATGACTTGAGTGCAAGCGTTATGTGGTGGATCCTGGCACCCGACAAGCAGCTGACTGCAATTTTCTCCTTGTTCATCCTGGTGAGTGGGACATCAGTGTGCCTGACTATAGAGTCACCTATGACTAAAGTGTTGGGTACATTGTCTTGCCTTAAGGGCTGTTGTTGAGTAGCACACTGGTGCTGTGAGCTATGTGTCACTTTGGTTGTGACTGGTGTTTGTTTGCATTTCAGCTTCAAAGGTCCTTGTTGTTTGGGCAGGTTCATGTTAAGGGCTTCTGCATATGTGGGTTTAGGGTTGCTATGTGTGGGTGTTGATGGTGTGGGTTTAGAAGGGCTATGTGTTGCTTGAGGTGTGGTGCAGGTGTTAACCTTCTCCTCTTGACTGTCTAGCATAATCTTAGCTGGAGAGAGCTTTGCTTCCAGTTTGGCTATGTAAGTGCACCTCTCGCAGGTTGTAGTGTTGGGTGGTAGGAGGAGAGGGTTGTATGTGTATTGAATACACATTATTGAATATTGAACATTGAATGAAACTTGTGTAGATGGGATATGGTGTGGGTGAGGAGCTTTGCTCTCAGCTGCAGTGACAACAGCATATATTAGCATATCACAAAACCACATAAAACTAGTCTATAAAGGCAAGGCTGCCTGAGCAGTCATAGGGGATTCCAGACTGGACCAAGCAAATTTACAGATACTGAGGGAGGTTGACATAGTAGTTAAGGTGTTTACCTTACAGACAAAAGATTCAGTGTTTTAGTCTCACATAAGATAATTGTCTAGGCTTAAAATGGCCCACTAGGGCAGTTAGCTTAGTACTAACCTATGAACCTATGAATGAGTAGCTACTCCTTTCCCAGAAGCACACCAGTCAAGGCTTGCAATTTTTTATTGATCAGTCCTACTAACTTTTTATGAAAGACTACCAATGTCAAGAATGCTCTATGCAAATTATCTTTGTGGGAAATTAAGTCTTGATTTACTAAGCTGTTATTTCTGGGTGCATTAAATGGCTCAATGCAAATTTATTACAAGACTGAAGGTGAAAAACTAGATAAGTGGCTCAGACACAGGGTAAGTTTTCCACGAGTCACGCAGTGGCGGCTGATGGCTTCAAATCAAAGAGGGGGCTGCAGGAGACAGCTGAATGCGTGGGGCTAATGGGAAAGGAGTGTGGTCAACTAGAAAGGGTTGTGGCTATGCTAGAAACCACAAAAACTGGGACTTTAATTAAATATACTGCCCTGGGTGCCTAACCATGATTATGAGAGTCCAATCAAAACAAAATGAAGTGTAGAAGAAAAAAAATATTTCAATGCATTGGCTACATGACAGCTTACTTAATATCCAGATGGAAACAAAAAGGTTTTGAGGCATGAAAAATAAATTACTTTTTAAATACATTGCTGGAATGCCAGTCAAAATCAAGTATAAAAAAATAAGCAGCACTCAACTCAAACTACTTCTCCTTGCACTGCAGTTCTAATTATAATTTATATTCAGCTTTATAAAAGTACCAAGTGACATGCTGAAAGTAGCAGTCTCTGTGATACCCCCACTTGTAAAAATGTTTCTTATCCAAAAAAAGGCCTGCTGCCTGACAGCAACTATCTATTTGTTTCATGGGGGAAACATGATCAAAGTAAAAAATTAACAACAAACAAGTAACAAGCTCAAGACAAATTGCTTAAAGGATTACTGCACAGGTTATGGACCACACATGATAGATTGGCATTTTGTTTAGTTTACAGGTAAAGCCTGCAAAGATGACTGCAAGTCTCCAAAAAATGTAATGAGCTTCTGAAAATACTGTAATCCTGTCCTTTATTACAAATAGTCATATGCATTTCAATACCCAAGGCTTATATGCTATCTAGTTATGTAAATATTCTCTGCATGACAACAATAAAACGGCTTTCAATGTTTGTAATTCTTTAACTTTTTTTGTTTTGGTGGTGAGTTTTTCCGACAAACAAGGGGTGTAGCCATGGGAAACAGTTGTGCCCCACTGTTTGCCAACCTTGTTATGTTTAAATGGGAAACAGAGTACATTTTTGGGTCACCTTACAATGGAAATTGGTCAATTCACCTCAGATTTTTGGATGATGTTTTTATTTTGTGGAAGGGTGGTGACTTACACGATACATTTTTGGATTATTTGAATGGAATTTGTGATTACTTTAAATTCACTGGTGACAGTGGAAATTCTTCCATCAATTATTTAGATGTGAAACTAATGAAAGAAGAGAGTACTAACAGTTTCACTTCATGTGTATATTGAAAACCAACATTTTCCAATGACTATTTGGAATTTTCAAGTAGCCACCCCATATTTGTGAAGAGGAACATAGTAAAAGGGCAAATGGTGCGAGTTGTCCGTATGTGTTCAAATTTTGATCTATTCAAACTAGAGGTGGAAAAACTGGTCAGCATGTTTGGGGCTCGAGGTTACCCATTGAGTTTTATTAACAACATAAAGGACCAGGTGTGTTTCGAACGGGGTACTAGATTTAAACCACTATTAGGTGAAGATGAGGAGAAGGTTAGTCAAGATATACGTGTAGATATAGATTTTACACAAACCATGGTATTAACCTATGGTGAGACATCACGATGTGTTAAAAATATAATTAAAAACAACTGGACAATGTTTAAAGGGAATACGGAGTTGCTTAAAAATATTGGTGATAGCCCTCAATTTACATATCGGGTGAATAGGAACTTAAAGAACCTTTTAGAAAATCCAACATCTGATAAAAGAAGTCTTAGAAGAGGTACTCACAAATGTGGGGCCTGTGATTATTGTAAATTTATCTTTGACACTCCCTCTGTTTCACTTGGACCTAACCAAATAATAGTCAACTTTGTGGCAGGTACATGTATCTCTCAGGGCTTAATATATTTAGCCGTTTGTCAGACCTGTGGTCACTTTTATGTTGGAAAAACAGAAAGGCGTTTGAGTAGGAGAATATATGAGCACATGTATAGTATTTTGAATAAGGATGACAACAACGCCCTATATAAACACACTAAAGTTAGCCATGCTGACCATTTTTTTAGATTTGGTATTTTGGAAATTGAAGGTAAGAACTTTAGGGGGGGTGACTGGAGAAATCAGTTACTTCGGGCTGAGGTTAGATGGCAGTTGAGGTTAAATGCAACAGTTCCCCCAGGTTTAAACGAACACATCAGCTTAAAACCTGAATTGAGATATCAAGCAACACAGTTTTGATACTGGTTTTAACTTTTCATTCAACCTTGACAACCTCAGTTTTTTAAAAAAACTTCATTTTTTTAAAAAAACTTCATTTTTTAGAATAATACATTTTTTATTAGAAAGATTCTTTTATTAAAAAGATTTTTATAATTGAATGAATGTTTTATAAGATAAATAGTTTTGTTTGGGGAGTTTAAGTTTTTAAGGTTAAAAACACACTGTCACTTTAATTTTGAATTGGTTCTTTTCAATTGATGTTACTAGGTACATATAAAAATGGTGTTAGTACCTACTATTAATTGTTCTGATGAAGTCTATCGACGAAAGCGCTTGACCTATCCCGTGGATTATTTTACCATTTTGGATTGTTGGATTGCTGACTCGTTTTGTGTACAGTGGATCATTTTATGTGGCCTGAATAAAGGTGTTTGCTACATGGTGGTCGTAGGTTTTTGGCTCAAGGAGTGGTTCATTGGATGTCTTTAACAGTATACTTATTAAAGCTTACTTGCATCTTACGGTTTCAAACAAGCTTACCTGATTGTCATTATAGCATTGCTACTTAAACACAGAGCAACAGGCACTGCAACAACATGCATTTTCTGAATAAGAAGAAGCATAAATCAACAGTACAAAAATATGACAGAAAACCAGAACATTCTGCAAAATCAAGGACAAATGAAAAGCCACTGTAGTACTTGTGTCTCCCTTGGATGGGGGGATATTCTGCACACTTAACACTGCATAACTGTTCCTTGCCTTGCATGGACACATCCAGAGTCACTATGTGGGGGAGTGGAGTGTAACAAATATGTCACAATTTGAAATGTGTCTGGCTGACGGTGATGACCCTGACACATTTGTCCTACCTGGACAAAGCCATAAATAGAAGTGGGACAAAGGCCCAAAAATGAGGACAATTTTTAAATATTGCTCTTATAAACTTAGAAAGATAATTAGGTCTTGCATTAGTAGGAATTTTCTGAAGGGTATGAAATTTGAAACTTAAATGTCTGTTGTTATTTTCTAACTTCAGTCTTTAATGATTTGCCACTAATTTACCAGAAAACCACAATTTTATGAAAAATGGACCAAAAATCTGATGCAAAAATATAAAAATATAAAATAGCTATACAATACAGCTGGGAACCTGTCAAAGAAGGGACACATTTTTTAATACGAGCACTGTTAACTTGAGCAGCTGACAAAAATAAGAGAATCTACATGTATTTCTGAAATTAAAATTAATCTGTAACTCTGATCATTACAATTATTTATTAATTGTAACCCCTCCATGTTTTCTTCCAAATTTGCCATTTTGCAGAGGGATTAGTTGAGAGGTTTGCATATACCTAATTCTACAAAGAGATTTATTTTCACATACCTCTTAATGCACTCATACACTTGATAATATTTTAGCGTTTTAAAATTTTGTGCATGATATGTTAGTAGTGTTGTTTTGATATGGTTAGACTATTTGATATACTAGGAACAAATGTTTTTTAGCATATGATTAAGTGCTCATCTGCAGTGACCAAGCGTTTTACTACTGAATGAAATGCTTTAGTAACTATGTTTCAAAAGTTTATGTCCTGTATAGGAATAATGTTTTGCGATGTTTGTAGATTGAGTGATATATTTCATTTACGGACATGCATATTTGTACTCTTATCTCATTTTATTCTAATAATATGCTATTTCTCATTTTAGAGATGTTTGTTTTGTTTAAAAGTAAAGTTAAGGTGGTAGATTCAATAAAAAACCCCACCTATTTAATTAATTAATTGATTATTTAATCAATTTTAAATTAAGCTGTTGCTATTTAAATGTTTGCTGGAGGGAGTGTATGTTAAATCTGAAGAAGCATGCCAGTGGAGCATGTGAAAGCGCTCATTTCTGTTCATTAAACCTGGATTTTATATACGTTGTGGTGGTCGTGTCCAGTCTTTTCGCCTCAAATACCTCTTAATGCAGGAAATTTGGACAAGGCCAAATATATTCGGGGAACATACAAACAGTACTAAAAATTGCTCTTGTATAAACTTAGTTGACAGAATAACAGGTCTTGCATGCATTTTTCTGAAGGTTATGAAGTCTGAAACTCAATGTCTGTCATTATTTAGTGACTTCATTCCTAAATGATTTATCAGAAAACCACAAATGTTATAAGGAACAAACCAAAAATGTTGTTGTTTGTCTTTTCGGCTTTTCCCGGTTAAAGGTTGCCACAACGGAACTCCGGTCCGCTAATGATTGGCAGTCAATTTTTATGGTGCTGAGTTGCCAGCCCGACGCCCAACCTTCAGCAAAGGCACGCCCATTAACGCATGTCTTTTGGAGGCCACTTGACCACAGGGAGGACATGCAGACTCCGCACAGAAAGCACTCTAGCCAAGAATCGAACAGGAGAACCTCTTGCTGTGAGGCAACAACGCTACCGCTGTACCACCGCGGCTAGTAATGAACAAAACAAACCAAAAATAAGAAGCAAAAATCTATTCATTCTGCACAAATCTGGACAGTTGAGAGGTATAGTTCATCTAGGGCTGTCTGAGTTTGCCGCCCTTTTCCCCCTCACAAAATCATGGTTGAATAGGGCCTTTCCCCTGCAGCTATTCCAGTGTCCCATTACTTGGCTATTTTCCTCCATTTACCATAAACACTGTATTCTGCATACTGCTTTACTTCTGCAATGATTTGGATTTCATTTAAAAGTTTTATTTTACGTTTTACAGCAGAAAAACTAATAGACATTTGCTAAACAAAGCAATGCAATCTCACAATGAAAATAGACATAGCATTAAAACTTCTCTGCCCTTGAAACTCACATTCATTGAAACCCACATTCAAAGAAAATACATCTGGTCAGTGGCAGATAAAGATTAACTTTGGTCTGTTTTTAAATCATAGGCCACTTGCACAGGAAACATACATGTGTTCTTTGATACACTTTCCTGATTGTATTAAATTATATTCCTTGTATAATACAGTACAGTTGTTAGAAGGCAGTTTAAATTTATTGTTTTGAACATTTTTCCAGTAAACAATGAAACAAAATGCATGCACCAATAATGACAAAACTACCAAATTCAGAACATTTCCATCGTAAAAATCTACTCAAACTTCTACAGTCCACCAATATCAGTAAATATGCACAGTCTCTGCAGAAGTAAAAGTCATATAAATAATTCCACATTAAAGATATCTGTAACTAATGAAGAGGTTGCTGCTAGCACAAACTTTATATTTCATTGTTTCGTCTACAAATAAAGTGCCTCTTGCCCTTGAGGAATACATTGCCTATGTTACATAAAAAAATGATAAGCTAGTAATATTGCAATAGGGAATGGATGGCAAACTGATAACAGGTTCATCATTACTAGGTATCTCTGCCAAAGAGGACATTCTCAGGACAACAATATCCACCACCTTTAAAAGTACAACACAGTACAGTATCAGCAATGCATATATATATATATATATATATATATATATATATATATATATATATATATATATATATATACTGTGGGAGTAGAACTCACAGCCTTCTGCATCAGAAGCAAGTATATTACCTGTTCTGCTATTAACAATGCAAGCAGACTCAGCATAAGCAACCACTAAACTACTCTTCAAACTCTAAGCTCCTTGTAAAATCCACACGACACTCAACTGTATCTCTCAACTTTGAAGTACAAGAAATCTGGAAAAAGCCAAAATTTATTGGGGACGGACAAAATCCCAAAAACTAGGGACACATTTTAAACATTGCTTGTATAATCTTGGAAAGTTGCTAGAATAAAATGCTGTGTTACCGCCATGCATTTCACTGCCAAGGCTTGAACTCAGGACCCTGTGCACTACAGTCAGAGCAACATACCACTATGCCAAACCAGCTATTTCTTGAAAGATAAGGAGACTGAAACTTAAATGGCTATCATTTAGTGAATTCAGTTCTCACCACAGCTATCAACTTCTTAGCACAAAACACCTACACAAAGCTAATAATGGTAGAATACAGCCCTCCAAACATATTCAGTGAGTTCAGTTCTCACCGTAGTTCTCAACCTGTTATCACAAAAATCCTGAACAAAGCCAACAATGATCTTATAAACAGAAAATTGCTAGAATAAAAGGTTTTGTGTTACCACATACTTTCTGAAAAATATGAGGTCTGAAATTCAAATGCTTGTCATTATTTTCCAGAAAACCACAGGTTTTATGAGGAACAGAACAGCAATATGAAGCAAAAATTTCACAAGTGGTGGTGGGTAGGGAATTCAAGCTCTTGTTACCTACTTCCAAGGTACAGGGTTTGAGTCTAGTCACCACCAGGTATATTTTCTGAGTTCTTACCAAATGCGCATTTCAAAAGCCCCGTGAGACAGCAGCAAGGACAGGTCCTTGTCCCCGCGAGAGCAGGCTCCAGCCTGCATACATTGCAGTCCGATCCCCTTCCAGTCTATGTAGTTGTAACTGCATAGACTTCTTGGTTCTCTGCACAGAGAATGGCTGTCTTCCTATCTGGACTGGTTCACCAGCAGTCCAGATTCCTGTGTGCATGTGATGTTCCGGGAATGCCGATCACGCATGTGCAAATTCTGGGACACACATTTGTTTTTTATTTCTTATTTCTTTTCTTTTTTTTTTTTTTGTTTCATTTTTTTTTTTTCCGTTTTACTTTCTCGGGGGGGGGGGGTTGCAATCCTGCAGTCCAATAGCACAAGTTGCCCTGGAGTGCACACTTTGCTAATGTGGCCTCTGAGGACAAATGCAACTGTGCTTGCTTCTAAGCAGATTTTCTGGTTTTTTGCAAAGCTTCTGAAGATTTACATGCTCAAGCAAAGTTATTTTAAAGGATCGGTAAGCAGTGATAATTCATCACTTGGCTTAAATTAGTTTGGTCATCAACAGTGGTATCATAGATATCTGATTTAAACATCACACATTGTTATGGCTTAAATAAATTTATATTAAAGTCTGCACTTAATGATCATTCCTAAGCAAATTGCACGTAACATCACTAGTATAAAAGTCAAGTTGCACACTAGCAACCTTAGCTAAAATCTTAGCTAGCTTACTTGCAGTTTTATGGATAATATTGCACTTGGCTCTTAACGTTCAACAAATTTCACCTACACATTTCAGATTTCATATTAAACAGGTAAGTACTGTAATGTCATATAACATATCCAGTAAAGCTTGACAATTTACATTTTTCTGTTTTAGGAGATTTGAAGCAAGCAATCAGAAAAGTTCAGGAATGTTGTGTAATACTGTTTGCAAGCTCTGGTAGCTAATTAGAACCTTTAAAATTACATTAATCTTAGTATGTTATGCTTTGTAAACAGCAGGTAAAAAAAACGAGGAGTCTGCATGTCCCCCCTGTCTTCTTGTGGGTTTTCTCTGGGTGCTACAGTTTCATGCCACATTACAAAAGTAGGTGGATTGGACACACTAAATTGACCACAGGTGCATTGCACATTCACGTGTGAGGTATGGAAGCGTACATGCATGTGCAAGGCATGGGAGTGTATATACATGTGTGAGGTATGGAAGTGTATATGCATGTGTGAGGTATGGGTGTGTATATGCATGTGTGAGGTATGGAAGAACAACTGTGACAGGGTCAGCCACCCAGTGGTGTGAACATTAGCTCTAGATGATGGTCACTGTTGATGCAACATGCCAACTCCTTGTGCATAAATGGGAAATAATGGGGTTGTGGATGGATGAACTGTAGCAGCTCTGAACTCTCAAATTGTAATTCCAAACCAGTTTGTTTTTACCATGTTATGATGTTTAAGTACAACAAGCAAATCTGCAGTTCTTTGTTGTAACTGGATTTAATTGGGTGCTTCACAGAAAAGACCTTGTAGCATTTTGCTGAATAAGTGAAATCAAAATGCAGACCTTCACAGTGATCAGCACAGCAAGCAGGTCTTACATGCAAGGCAGTGTCACAAGACAGGTTTAAGTAAAGTTAAAGGCTATTGTAATGTTTAACAAAGTCAAGCCCTCCCAGTGGTCTAGGCTGAGAGTTATACCAGTCTAAGGTGAAAACCAAGAGTGGAAATCTAAACAAATCTTTAATGAAATTTGAAAATGACTGCAACTAAACTTTGAAGAAGTACTTGAGCTTTTCCATCTCCAAATTACCACAGGCAAAGTCCCATGTCATATCCTCATAAGCACTAGGTTCCCCTCTATGACCCAGAAAACCCATTACACATATTTAAATGTATTTGAGACTCTCCCCAATCAACCCAACCTCGTATTCATGGTTGACTTAACTACACCACTATAAACTGAAAATCATACATGACCTCTAAAATGCAGGCCCAGAGATTCCTGGAATTCGTAAGCGCAAATACCCTGGACCAGATAGTCCATACACCCAATAGGGTACTAACATCCTAGACCTCGTCCAAGACAACATGGGGGGATTATTGCACCGTTCTGAGTGTACTGTCTTCACTAGTCAAGTCAGACCATAATGCTGTCTCTCTTGGAATAAAAATAAAACCTGGGACACTATGTAAACCTGGGACTTTTAGAAATTATTCCAAGGTAAACTACTTCTGAAACCCTGACAAAATTTCAAGCCCCATCAAACCCAGTGAACACTGCTGTAGACTGAGTAATTTACAAGAACCCTCTGCAATTGTGTATATGAATGTGAAGAAGCTGCGGTATCTACCTGTAATAAATTCATGATAAAATCAAACTGTGCCCCCCCGCTTTAATATTCTCACTTCAAGATTGCACTACAAAAGGGAAAAGGGAATATTCCTTTATCCCTGCTGTACTGCAATCTAAGCAACAGTTTGCTTAGTTGTACAATCAACACTACATTGATGTACAACTAAATCTACATGCAAACCGCGTGTTGTGTTTTTTTTTTTTTGTGAAAGTACATTTTTGCTAAAATGCGCTTTCGCAAAAGTGAATTTGCTCAAGTACGTTTCACTTAAACATACTTTCAATGTTCAAACTAGGACCTATATATATATATATATAGGGTCTATATTAGATAATCAAACTTTCAAAAGTTCGACTGTCATATAGTCGACACCATATGATAGAACTTTTAAAAGTTGAAACATCTAATAAAAAAAATAAACTACACACCCCCCGCTCTTGAAATATACCAACTCTGAGATCACACTACAGTGCAGAAAAGGGAAATTTTTCCATTCCGCACTGTACGGAGAACTCAGTTAAAACATTCGAACTTTCAAAAATTTGATCATATGGTGTTTGTGTGTTTGTGTGTGTGTGTGTGTGTGTGTGTGTGTGTGTGTGTGTGTGTGTGTGTGTGTGTGTGTGTGTGTGTGTAGGGACTAAAATCCTGGACATAAATAGGAAGTGCAATATCTAGCAAAGTAAGAAGTCTCTCATCAAACTAAATGAAGAACTCTGAGGGCTGATTAATTCAACCAAAGCCAAGTTTGAGTTATAAGTAGCCTCTCAGACTGAGAACAACTACAAGGCATTCTTCAGTTATGTCAGAAATCTCAAAGACAATACTCAACAATGTACCAAAATAATCGTAAATGGAGCCACCTATAGTGAGCCTGAGGACCCAGCAAAACTACTGGCTGATAACTTTAGCTCCAATTATACCCCACTTTCTCCTCAAACACCTTTCTAGAAATACCCTCAAGCATAGCTCTCCCAACTTTCACCAGGCAGCAGTTCTTCAATGCATTCTCCAAGGCATTAAATCAGTGGGACCTATTAATATCCTGGCATGTCTCCTTAATAGCACAAAATATGATCTTTCAGGGCCTCCAGAAGCACTACTCAATCATAGCCTTTGAATAGGCTTTATGCCAAGAGAATGGAGGACTGCAACTTTTATCCCAGTACACAAGGGTGGGCCATCCATGGATCGAGTGTGACCATGCCTACTCAACCTACTAGACTTATTAGAGAAGGTCACCAAAGCAATGAATGAGGACAGTATGGTACATACTGCCTAATTTAAAATGGCCAAAGCATTTGCACTAATTCCTCACTCAGGCATTGTAGACAAACTCACTGAATTAGGTATAAACTCTCTATCACCTACTAGCTAGCCAACTGGCTCACAGATAGAAGTTATGATAGAGGACTTTAACTCCAGAAAAAGGCTAGTCACTAGCAGAGTCCCTCAGGGCTTAGTGCTGGGGCCATTCCTGTTTGGCATCTACTACTTTGAAGTGAAGAATAATGTCAGAGGCCTCTGGTTGAACAATTCTGCAGACAATTGCAAATTAGGTGCAGTCATAGAATCCCCAAGACACAAACATCCTCCAACAGGGCCTGAAACAGATTAATAACCAATGCCAGAGTCAAAGTGTTAAACTCACTGCTAAGAAGTGCATAACAGAATCCTTTGACAAGACAGCCACCCCTGCAAATTACTAAATCAATAATGCATCTCTAAGAGTAGAGCCAGCAGTCAGGCATTTGGGAATACATATAGAAAGTGGCCTGGCCTTTGACCATCATTTGTCTATGGTAGTAAGAAAATCATTCCATGTTGCACAACTTATAAGTAAGGATGTGGCATCCATGTCCAAAGATGTCATGCAAATGACCCTTATGAACATCAGGTATTTCAGGTAATTGGCAATTCTGAAAGCCGATGACTTGTTTAATCATTTTAATGGACAATTTCAGGCCAATAAAGCCAAAGCCAGTAGCTGTGGATATGTATATTTCGGTCTTGTTATGACATTATCAGCACAGCACAAGCAGAGTGTTTGATTAAGCATAAGAAACAGAGGGCTGTTATACCCAGCTGATGTCCATTATCATTAGGGTCAGTGTAAAAATATCCCAAACTAAAACAATAAGTGAGAAGGTCACTGAAAAACCAATCAGTAAAAACAAAATGAAAACTCAGCAAAGCTAGAACTTCCCCTGAGTGACCTCCCAAACCTCTTGCATCAGAGGCACATGGGATATATGCAAATGACCCTTATAAACATGAGGTGTTTCAGCTAATTGGTGATTTTTCAGTAAAACAAACACTTCACAAACGTGTACCGACTAAGATTTCATGTTTGCATGCTTAGTTTAGAAAGTTTACCAATTAAATATACTTAAATTACCCTAAAATGCAAGGAGTTTAGACATAGTTAATTTCATGTTTGTCATATGTAACTCAGATGGAACTCTCTAGTAGTTTAGATAGTTTTGTTGAAGCTTAGGCTTAAAATATTATATAAGCAGGTCTGTCATTGGCATTTAGTAAGGTAGTTACACTTTTTTTCTGATTTGCTTCTCTTGGCAAAAAAAAAAAAATCACTAAGTATCTGGGAAATATGGCTTGTGAGAATTTTGGTCATCATATAACTGTCATACATTAAATGTTTATCAATAAAATCTCTCCAGCAATAGCTTCACTGTCAACACCCCTATGTATGGTATGGGGTATGCTTTTCCATGAAAACCCACTTGCAAAAAAGTTAATCAAGTAGATTTTTAATTGTTTAGTTTTTAATCACAAGTCTAGGAAAAGAAACTGCTTTAAATGAGAGAAGTTTCCCATTTAAACTAGGAATATATGTACATCTAGTACTTAACAGCTAAAGTAGGAATGTATGTATATCCAGGACTTAAGAGCTATGCAGTTGACTTCAAATCACTACAGTCATTCATGGTAATTGGTGTCCCTGCTCTGTCTGTTCCCCATTATGAACATTAATAAGGGCAGTACATGTTACAAGAAAGCAAAATAATCTGGATGGCCCAGTTGAGAAATAGCAGCTCTGCAGCCGTTTAGGCTCAGAAGTTGACCTCATATGGTCCTGATGTTCTGATAGAACATGAGTGTATGCAGTAGAATATAACATGAAAAACATATTCACAAGCTGAAGGATATGCTTCTATGAAGGTCCTACATACTTGATGTGTTTAAGATCCTGCAGCAAGGATACATGTTTAATATGTTATAGTTTGAAAATTCCTTTGCCATAAAATGAATTAAAAAGCCTAAATAAATATTCCATTCCTACTCAATGGACTTTTTAGATGCTGTCCTTCATACCCTTTCTTTAGAATAGGAATAAGTTCATAGGTTCATGGATAGGTACTAGGCTATCAGCCCAAGGGCCTAAGTAAGCCTAGCCAGCAAGGTTCCCTGGCTTACGCCACCCAAGAAAGTAAATTTCCTGTGCCCCTGTCAAGCAGAGGCACAGAAGTGATCCTTGGGGTGTATTTCCATACACTCATCAAGATTTTTCTTGAAGAGTGCTAATGAGGAACTTTGCTTGACATAAATGGGTAGCTTGTTCCAGAGTATAGGAAGTCTCTGGGACAGGACTCTATCCCTCCAGCACGTTCTGTTTATTGTGGTGACAAAGTTTAGATCCCTAGAGCATGTAGCTTGGAGGGATTGGGATTTCTTTAGGTGTAGCATGTCCAACAGCTCTGGGTTTAACATAGCTTTATATGCAAGGCAGAGATCTCCTCGGAGTAGGCGATATGTTATGGAGTAAAACTGGAGTTTTTTGAGATGGTCAGTGTAGGGCATCTGTTTGAGGCCAGCAATCCTCTTTGTGAGTTATTTCTGTGGCCTTTCCAGCTGCTGCAGATGTCTTGTGAGGTACATTCCAAAAGGGGCATTATACTCTATAATGGGTCTAATGAGTGCCGAGTAGAGGGGAACAGTGACCTTTTTTTTTCTGGATGAGAACCATTTTGTGATGAGGTGTGCCAATAGAAGGATTTCCTGACTACTGTGGAGATGTGATTATCAAAGGAGAGACTAATGTCTACCTGAGTCCCAAGGTCTCTTATCAAACATTCGGCATTAAGTAGACGGCTGTTCATGTGGTAGTTCATGGCCACAGAGTTTTTACCAAAGGGGATGACAATGCACTTTTTGGCATTGAGCTTGAGGCCATGCCTCTACCACCATGCATGTCTCAGTGAGGCCCTTCTGTAGGATGTCCACATCATTTGGGGACTTGACTATGGCTCCAAGTTTGCAGTCATCTGGGAACTTCGTTAGCCAGAGGCCTTCTGTGTTAGCCTGTACTTCAGAGAAGTAGATATCAAACAGGAGAGGTCCCAGGACTGAACCCTGTGGTACTCCACTTGTCACTGGTTTGAAGTAAGATTTGGAGTCTGCAACTATTACAGTGTGGGTTCTGTCAGTGAGCCAGGTGGCAACCCATCTTGTGATGTAGGGATTTATACCTAGTTTAGTGAGTTTAGCTATAATTCAGGAATGTGGGATGGTGTCAAAAGCCTTGGCGAGGTCAAGATAGGCTGTGTGAACCACCTTACCCTCATCTACGGCTCAAATAAGTCAATCTGGTTCAGAAGGCATGATCTGCGTTTCACAAACCTGAACTGGGTGGCATCCAGAATTTAGAGCTTACCAATGTCTTTGTTTATGAGTTTCATGATGATACATTCCATGACCTTGCAGACCAGCCTCGTCAGGCTAATAGGGTGATAGTTCCCAGGATCAGTGGTGACTCCCCCTTTGTGGAGTGGGATAACTGTTGCTGTGCACCATTCAATGGGCACAAAGCCTGACGTCAGACTATGATTGGACATGGTGCTTAGGTGGGGAGCCAGTTCATTCTGAAGTTCATGTAAAACGCAGCCTGGGATGTTGTCCGGTCCCATGGATGCTGTGTTTTTGGCTTTAGAGAGTGCAGATTTTACCTGCATAGATGTGATTACAGGGACTCTGCATTCTTCCTGTATAGATATGGGCCCTTTAAAGGGGTGAGAGGGGGGTAAAGTTAGCACTGAACCTATCTGCCAGGATGTTCGCAATATCAGTTGGTTCTGTAATTTTCATGCCATTGTGCTGTAACTCAGAGCAGATCTGGGTGTTGCCATTGAGATTCCTGAGATAGCTATAGAATGCTTTGTGGTTGCCTTTAGAATCAATGGTGATTTTGTTTTTGTAGCTATCTTTGGAGGATCTTATAAAGGATCTCAGCTTCTTACTGAGGCTTACCAGGGAGTTCATCCACTCATGGGATTTTACTCTCTTTTGCAACAGTTTCTTCCTTCTGTTGTACAGTTTGTTTATGACAGGGGTCCACCAAATTGGCTTACTTTTTTTGGAGGATAGTGTCTTGGTTCTGTTTGGGATAGCACAATCCATGCACTTGTGTAAATGCTTATAGAGTGCGTTTGTGTAGGATTCAGCAGTTGTGACTGTATTGTCCATCTGCATGGGTGTCATGACGTTCGCCACTTCTGTCTTAAGAAGCATGAAGTTGGCTTTGGAGAACTTTTTTACCATGGTTTCCTTAATGGTGGGTGGAGGTGGTATGTGGTTATCTAGGGTGATTAGCTTATGGTCGGATCTAACCAAAGAGGAGTTGACTTCAGGTGTGGAATACCGGTCACTCATGTTGGTAATGACTAGGTCTAGGATATTGTTGCCCCTGGTGAGGGTGTGGATAAATTGATCCAGGGCACTGGAATTTATGAATTCCAGAAAGCGTTGAGTGAAGGTGTTGATACATGAATATTTTTCCCATTTAATGGTGGGGTAGTTGAAATCCCCCATTGTTAGGGTGTTTGGTTGAACCCTAATATTTTCCAGTATATCAAGAAAAGAGGAGTGGGAATCCTGGGGCATGGTGGGGGATCTGTAGCAAGCTACAATTTGGATTGCAGTTTTGCCCAGAGTTAGTTGCACTTGGATAACCTCGGATGCATTATGCTGCGCAACTAGCTTGGAGGTGTGGATATCCATAATGAATATGGACACACATCCACCTTTGGTGTTCTGGTCCAGGTTAGATGGCCGAAAAGTGTGGTATGAGTTATAGCCTGGTAATGCAGGGGTGCTCTCTAGAGCACTGAACCAGGTCTCAGTCACTGCACAGATATCGATGTTCTCCATTTTAAGGAGTGCCTCGAGTGAGTGCATTTTGAGATTTAGACTTCTAGCATTGAGTAGCATTACCCTCAGTTTTTGCTTGCCTGTTCCTGTTATGGTGTTGAATTTGCCATTTGAACCTTGCATAAAAAAGGCACTATAGGGGCAGAAAGACACTTAGCCAGTATCCAGAATACCAGGGGTGACAGGTGCAGGCCATCTCTGGCAAAGCTTCATGGTCTATCGACCATGTCGTCCCAGGCAGACAAATATTGGATGCCCTTAGAATGATACCAGAAGCTTAGACAATTGTTGAAGTCAGTCATTATGTCCTTGTACTGCAGTATAATTCTGGGTGATGGCAGGATGGTACTCAGGGCTAGGATCATACCTGCCTGGGATACAAGATCGGAGAGGTCTTCGATGTCTGTTTTCATGTAGTCCAGGGAGGTACATCTCAGGTCATTCATACCAACATGGACAATGACAGAGTCATATTTGTACTTGTTGTGGAGTGACCTGAGTGCATGGGTTATGTGGTAGATCCTGGCACCTGACAGGCAGCTGACAGTAACCTTCTCCTTGTTTAGCCTGGTGAGTGGGACATCAGTGTGCCTGACTATAGAGTCACCTGTGACTAGTGTGTTGGGTACGTTGTTTTGCCTTATAGGCTGAGGTTTATTGGCACACTGAGTCTGTGGGCTATGTGTCATTTGGGTTGTGTTGGGGGTGGAGGTTGCTTGTGTTTCTGCTTTGGAGGTCTCTGTTGCTTGAAGATTATTATTGAGAGCCTCTGCAAATGTTTTTGTGTTTCTATGTGTGGATTTTGGTGGTGTAGGTTTAGTGGGACTATGTGATGAGTGAAATGCCTGACAATGCTTTTCCAGAAGAATGGCAAATGCACACTAGAACAGCATAGATTTTGTAAATCATGGCCTAGATGTCTCTGGAATAAATATGTACAATTACCTACAGAAACGCATTCTTCCCAAGAATGTTCAAATGAGCATGTAAACAAAGAAATAAAGAGTATGTTGACAGAAGGCATCTGGTGGTGTGTGTGATATTCTGATTCACAAGATCAGGTCCTGCCACAGACATTTGACAAAGATGGTAGGTAACAAGAATGTTGTATTTTGAAATGCTGGGAAAATGCTGATTGTGATTTATTCCTGATTGCTTTTTCTCAAACCAAAGCAGGCCAAACAGAAAGGGAAAGGTTTAGGTGTCCCACTAGATCAGATGGAGTGTCCCTTAATTAGTAGATTTGGAAGAAATATTAGCTAAACCTTACCTTATCTGTTTAGCTCTGCATAGCATTATCAAGGATCTTACCTGCATCCACTCTTGAATGGTTAGAAATTGACTCAAGTTCAAAATACCCAAGGTGGCTTTCATGGCTATTTATTCCTCTTTCATGGACTATTTGTACGTTCATCTTCTGACCGCTTGTACCATCTGTGGGCATGATATGTTCAAATTTATTTTAAAAGGCACAAACTCAGTGTTACCCTTAATGACAGGCTTACACTTTAAGTTTTTACCTAAGGAACATTTCCTTGCATCTGGCCTACTATAGCTCCCCATGCCTTGGATTTCCAGGGTAACTGTATCATGTATAATACTCTTCTGCCCACCTGATAACTGGTACATCACAACTCCACAAGACTGTACCCATTCTTTAGAGTCTTCACTGGCTTGAGATTTTGTCTTGTATCACCTATGGAGTTCTAGCCCTGGTTTATTTATTCCTACATGACATAGACCCCTTTACCTAAAAAGATGCTTGTATTTTACAGACTTGTGCCATCCTTTCTGCCACCCAGTGGCTGCTTTTTTTCCAGAGGTGTAGCTTATGCGGTTTGTGATGTGACTGTTTACCTTTCAGGCACTGCTCCTTTAATGTTTGATACTGTGGGTTGTATGGATAGCTGCAACACTAGGTAGCTTTAAGAGGTCCCTTAAAGCTCCTTTATTTTATCTGGCTTACAATTACTTTATGGTTCTGCCTCTTTGATTTAAATACATATATTTTAAAATGTAAATTATGTTCCATAATCTGTTTTGGTTATGCATACACTGAAGCTAAATTACAAGTTGTGAGTGTTAATAACTAAAATAGCCTGCTAAGCTAACAACTATTTATTTAGAATCCTGAGGGTGCTGATTTTGTTTTACGTTCTGGTCTTGTAAAACATCTGTGTAAAACCATTATGAAAACTCTTACACTTTGGCTTTAATGCATTTTAGAAGGATGAGGAAAAATGTAATGTTGTATTTGTAGCTCATAGCAGTCAGTAAATTATGCCATTAATGCTCTCATGCAAAAATATGCTGTAAGCTATTACATGTCACTCACTGCTGGTTAACATTAGATGGTTGTGATATTTTATATATTCTGAAGTAGTTTTTTTTGGACATCAGTAGTACATTTATATGCATTCATTATTTTATTTATTTCGACTTAACCAAGTTAGAGCACTGATGAAACAGGACCAAATTAAGGTTCTGCCCAGGAGTGAAAATACAAAAATGACATACAGATTCAGATTATAATTACAGGTAAAATCAATTATTATTATTTGACTCATAATAGCATCAAGCCTACAAATACTGATATACAGGAGACATTACATAATACAGTTTTATAGGTGTACAGTAAGCAACAGATACACAATTAAATTACTATTTAGTTAGAAAATCTTCTATTGTATATGCTATAAATAACAGACTCTTAATTAAGTTCATGTACAGTAACAAATGCCCCTTTATAATTGGCATATACCGAAAGAGGAGAATGCAATACTTGCGATTGCAGAATAAGCAGGCAGATGTGGAGTGAGGGTGAGGAAAATGGCCGTTTAGGGAATTTTAGGTTGCACCCTTTTGGGGCCATTGACATCAGGATGTATTCAACAGATGTTGCTTCAACCATTTATGGAAACTGGGAAAGTAGTGGCATCCCTTCTGGGCAGGGGTAGGGCTCCTCTTTTTTGGGACCAAGTACAGAGAAGCTGTGGCTACTGCATTTCTTTGTCAAAGAGGGGATATAGATGGCAAGTGCAGTTTGGGGCTGTGATCTAAGGACATAGATCCTCTTCCTTGCTGTAAACAGTGTGGTGCTATGATCTAAGAATATAGATCCTCTTCCTTGCTGTAAACAGTGTGGTGCTATGATCTAAGGATATAGATTATCTTCCTTGCTGTAAACAGTGTGGTGCTATGATATAAGGATATATATCCTCTTTCTTGCTGTAAACAGTGTGGTGTTATGATCTAAGGATATAGATCCTCTACCTTGCTGTAAACAGTGTGGTGCTATGGATCTAAGGATATAGATCATCTTCCTTGCTGTAAACAGTGTGGTGCTATGATCTAAGGATATAGATCCTCTTCCTTGCTGTAAACAGTGTGGTGCTATGATCTAAGAATATAGATCCTCTTCCTTGCTGTAGACAGTGTGGTGCTATGATCTAAGGATATAGATCCTCTTCCTTGCTGTAAACAGTGTGGTGCTATGATCTAAGGATATAGATTATCTTCCTTGCTGTAAACAGTGTGGTGCTATGATATAAGGATATATATCCTCTTTCTTGCTGTAAACAGTGTGGTGTTATGATCTAAGGATATAGATTCTCTACCTTGCTGTAAACAGTGTGGTGCTATGGATCTAAGGATATAGATCCTCTTCCTTGCTGTAAACAGTGTGGTGCTATGATCTAAGGATATAGATCCTCTTCCTTGCTGTAAACAGTGTGGTGCTATGATCTAAGGATATAGATCCTCTTCCTTGCTGTAAACAGTGTGGTGCTATGATATAAGGATATATATCCTCTTTCTTGCTGTAAACAGTGTGGTGTTATGATCTAAGGATATATATCCTCTACCTTGCTGTAAACAGTGTGGTGCTATGGATCTAAGGATATAGATCCTCTTCCTTGCTGTAAACAGTGTGGTGCTATGATCTAAGGATATAGATCCTCTTCCTTGCTGTAAACAGTGTGGTGCTATGATCTAAGGATATAGATTATCTTCCTTGCTGTAAACAGTTTAAGGCTATGATCTAAGGATATAGATCATCTTCCTTACTGTAAATTTGCTAGCAAGGGCTGGAAATAAGCTTTCTTCAAGACGTTTATAGGAAAGGAATTTGTTGGATTTCTAAACAATAAATATTGCTGAGAACAGAGTAGTGGTGGTCTGTTCATGGAGCAAGTGAGATGAAATGGCAAACATTGTTATCAATGAGTTGGAGGCAGCTGTGATGATTGGCACACCATATTCTAGCTGCACCATAAATATTTATTTTCCAGTGGGAATTTTGCCCAGGATTTCTGAATGTATTTAGTGTATAGGGTCCATCAAAAGGTACAGGTATTTGAAGGCTGTGCTCATTTCTAGAGGATTCAGGTAGTGGTCAGTTATGGCCAAGAATG
Organism: Protopterus annectens; assembly: GCF_019279795.1. Lineage (NCBI taxonomy): Eukaryota > Metazoa > Chordata > Ceratodontiformes > Protopteridae > Protopterus > Protopterus annectens. Next base: position 234,669,276 of record NC_056726.1, on the reverse strand, counting down.
TAGAAGTTGTGGAGAATTGGATGAAGTTTTTTTTTTTTTTTGAGGGAGGGTGAAGATCATGACTGTGAATTTGGAGGGACTGATTATTTCCTGCCTGGCATGCAGACTGTTGGTGATCGCAAGAAGACCCTGCTGGATTTTAAGTTTACTTCTTTATTGTAAGGAGTGTGTGTGACCATGTTATCTGCATAAAGTATCACTGGCAGCATAAGAGAGATCTGAGACGTTGATACAAAAGGAAAAAGAAAGAAGGGTGAATACAGAAGCCCAAGGGACACTTTTAAGTAATGGAGTTTTTGAAAAGGAGATTTGGCTTATTTTAACATAGACTGTATGATTTGTCAGGAAATTTTGAATGACCTGTCAAGCACTGTTGCTAATTCCCTGAGCAAAGACAGATGTGTGACAAGAGAGTGGTCCACTGTATGCATCCATTATTGGTAGCATTATCAGTAAACTAATGCTACAAAGTAAAATCCTTTTCCTCTTGGGGACCTTGCATGAAGATCAGATTTTCTGTTTAACAGGTTGTACTCCTCCTTTAACCTTTTCTTTCAATGACCCCAATTTATTATATGAAATGGGAACTAGAATGTTCTTGCAAAATTTCCAGTGGATCTTATTTCAAATGGATAAATGATTTCCAAAGAAAAAGCTGCTAATGTGTCTTTGGTAAATGATGTAAGTTAGGTTGACCTCTGAAGCAATATTCTTATCCTAACAGGTTGTAGGCAAGCTGGAAATGCTGCTTCATAGTTTCCTTTCATTTATCAATCTTTAATTGCTGAGGACTCTGTTTAATCTGATTGTACTGTTGTAGCATGCAGTTCATCAGATGTTGGTATGTATTGTTAATATGCCGTATAGAGTTAGACACATACCTCTAAACCTCTTAGAGCAAAGAATCTGTACAAAGCCATATATAAAAGTGGGACAAAGGCCCCAAAAACAGAGACACTTTTTAAAAATTGCTCTTACAAACTTAGAAAATTCAAGCAAAAGAAATCAGGCACAGGAGAATCAGAGGGCTGTAGTGGTAGAAAACAAGTAAAACAACAAAAAAAAACACTCGATCCACCACTACATTCGTAAAAGATTTTTAATGATAAAATAATAACAAAACAACAACTAGGACGAGCGCTTTCAAGCCAAAGCTCTTCTTCAGATCCATAAAATCAAAACACATCAAAGCATTTAAAAGCCCTCTAACCTATCAATTTTAGAACTTGGTTGGGTGATGTCTGCATTAAACATGTTTATTGGTTGTTAAATTCTTTTATGAATGCCATGGTGGATTGAGTGGGCTTTTTTGTTGCTAAACTTAGAGCTTTGATAAAAATAACAGGTTTTGCATTAGTATGAATTTTCTGAAGGGTAAGAAGTCTGAAACTCAAATGTCTGTTATTGTTTTCTAACTTTAATTTTTAATAATTTGCTACTAATTTGCCAAAAAAAAAACACAATTCTATGAAAAATGGACCAAAAACATAAGGCAAAAATCTAGACATTCTGAGAAAATCTGTACAGTTGAGAGGTATTGTTAGATATATTGAATTTATTTTGTTTTACATATTGACATGTAATTTGAATGAGTTAACCATTTCCCAGGAAAAAATATTGAATGCAATTAGATTTAGTGAATCTTTTACTCTTACACCTGGGATATTACTAGATTTAGAAAAAGGTCCTGTTAGATAGTTATTCAGCAATTTCTGTGCCACTATAGCCCAACATAACTATTAAAACTTGTACACACACACCACCTAAATAGGCAATGCCATTCCCCTGCATATAATACTGATAATGTAAATGTTCTCAAAATCTGTTAGGGTACATTTGCTAAATCAGTTGTTGAGTAAAATTCATTAAAGAAGTAAACAATTCTTTGTAAATTAAGACTGTGCTTGAAATGTGTAAAACAATGCTCTGAGTATGGACAGTTTTATATTTTGTGTATTGTTGGACCTTATGAATATACTGGTGTCATCTGCACTAACCTGTTAATGGCAATAATTAAAAGAAACAAAAATGTTTTAATTTGAACTGTAGTACTAAATAGTAGATAAGTAAATGCTCATGGTATTTAAAAAGGTTGCTTTTTAATTATATCTTTGAGTGGATCACCCTGAAATGAATGAAATAACCACAAGCATAAAGGAGTGTTTCTGTTTTCTCTGAATCAAGGAGAGTACCATATATTACAGAATAGGCCTTAATTATGATTCCTGTTGCATGCAGCATTTGTAGTGGGTAATCATTGGAAAACATGACACCACTAAAAAACAGTTTTATTAATTTGTTTTTGTTTTAATGCCACAGCTCAGTAGGAGGAAGAAGGAGACTGAAGGCTTATAATATATTCAGGTAAACTAAATAGCTAAAACTCACAACACAACTAAAAATCAGACACACATATTAATTTGATTTTATTGCCAACAATTCAATGGGAAAAAAGGGAGACGTAAGGCTGATAATATAGTTAGGCTAACTTAATTACTAGAACTCCTGCCACCCTACATGTACGCAGGTCTGTGTATTAACATTATATTTATTTATTTATTTACAGTTTAACCGGGAAAGTCCATTGGGCCTAGAAGAACCCATTTTCAATGGAGGCCTGGGGAGAAAAGCTCCATGATTCAGTACTTCAAAAATATATTGTAAAATTCATAACTACAATGTTTACAATAATCAAGAAACAAAACATTTTAAGTAGTTCATAAAAGAAAAACTTATTTTCAATTATGTAATTCAGTAACCAAAAAGCTATGAGGACATTTATATATATATATATATATATATATATAGAGAGAGAGAGAGAGAGAGAGAGAGAGATTTGAGAAAAAAAAAAGTAAAGAGAAAAAGTTTGGATCAAGAAGAGGAAATTTATAGAGAGAGAGAGAAAATAAAAAGTAGAGAATAAATTGGATCAAGAACAGGTTATTAGGATTTTTTCAGATAGGAGGCTGCCTAGGGATGACTTAGATATAGAAGGTAGTGAAAGGGTAGATGTATCAGGAGGGGTGAGAGCAGGAGCATTCCCAGAGGGAGGAGAGATGAGAGTGAAATAAGATTTTAAAGTTAGAAAGATTATGGGTAGTTCTGATGTGAGGGGGAATTGAATTCCATGACCTGGCAAGGGAGAAAGATAGTAAAAGTTGTCCTGGGTTATGTTTGGGTTTGTAAAGTTCTAGGAAATTTTGATTATTGGATCTGAGAGTTCTGTGAAGTTGATGCATTTTTAGGGGAGAAGATAGGGAGGAGCAGTTAGAGGGTTTAAATATGAGCTTATTTGCTGTTGTTAGCTGAATAAATATTAAATAGTTAGGGAGTTCCTACCAACTGAGTGAATGGAGTGAGTTGCAGTGGTGAGTTGAGGATTTGGATCCTGTAGCGAACTTTGATATTTTATTATAGCAGGAAGACAATTTAGATTTAAGGGCTGATTGAAGATTGGTAAGGAGTGGGCCTCCATATAGGAGAGAGGGAATGAGGTAAGTGATAGGAGTTGTTTGGATGAGGGAGTAAGGTACTGACTATGATGGTAAAGCATTCCAAGCTTTTGATGTTTTTTTTTAATATTTGTTTGTAGATGTATATCAAATTTTAATTTATTATCAATAATGACATCCAGCAGCTTTGCATAGGGAACTATTTCAATAGAGGTCTTATTCTGGCTGAAGACAGAGAAGGATGCTTTGTCGATGCTGGTGTTTCTAAAGAGGGTGAAAATCATAAATGGATTTTGAGGCATTGAGTGCTAAATGATTTTCTAACATCTAAGTCGCGGTGCAGAAAAAGGCTGCTTGAGTTAAAGTGAGCAGTTTAGGGAGAGATTTGGGAGAGCAAATGATAGTAGAGTCATCTGTCTATTGGATGTGTTTAGTGTTAGGGATGCTTTGACAGAAGTCATTAATAAAAATATTAAATAGTAAGGGGCCCAGAATAGAGCCTTGTGGAACACCTGTTGGAGTGTAGAGAAAAGAGGAAGTACTGTTATTCCACTTTACGGCTTGTTCCATGTCAGAGAGGTAGCTGGGGAACCAGTTGATGGAAGAAGAGGATAAAAGAAAAAAAAGAAAAAGAAAACCACAAGTGATGATGGAGCACTATATCACACAAAATGAACTTAATCCACTGGTTTAGTGCTTTCAGCCTAAGAATTAGGCCTTCATCAGAACAAAGTGTTAAAAAACTGTCTCGTTTTTATACCATCATCAGTACACATCACACCAATCAAATCTCATTTTACTTACACTTGATGTAAAAAATGTTTAAAATGTGTTTAAATAAAAATGTATTTTAAATAAAGCGTACATTTCAAACAAACATATAAACTATTTACATTTGTTATAATAAGCTTTTCTTTTCAACACAGCCTTATAGTTGATACCATTGTTAAGCCCTGGTGCTCTGCATGCATCTAATAAAACCTGCCATTTAAACTCTCTAAAAACTAATTCCCCATCTCTGCCTCCATTAAAGCCCAATGGAACATGATCTATAACTGTAAAAAGAAACTTAATACTGTTATTGCTACTCACACAGTTTAAAGTCTGTTTGTAAAGAGCATTATCTAAATTTTTCTTTTTGATGGCATAATAGTGTTCATACATTCTGTTTTCAAGTTGCCTATTGGTTTTCCAAGACATTATTAGTACAAGTGAAAGGGAGGGGGTTAGTGGAAACACACAAAACAAGAAGGATTGGGTAACATCCATGTTGTTAACCTTTACCTTGGACAGTAAAGAAATTAAAAACATAGTGTCCAACAACTGGAGAATATTAGTTTCAAATAGTGATCTTCAGATGGCAGTAGGAGAAGCCCCCATTTTTGTTAAGAGGAAGGAATTTTAAAGAAATGTTAGAAAGTGGACAAAGAAAAAAGCCTCAAGGCAACATACGTACTTTTAAATGCAAAAGCTGCAATTTTTGTAAATACATTTCAGAGGGAGCAAATTTTAATGTTGCAACTCAGAGCAAGATGTGGCACGTTCCAAGCATTTTTAATTGTGAATCTACATTTGTGGTATACATGGCAAAATGCTCAACTTGTTCTTCATTCTATATTGGGAAAACCAATAGACAACTTAAAAACAGAATGTATGAACACTATTACGCCATCAATGAACACATCTCCATTTCTAGTTTACTAAAATATAAATCATACTGCATCTAGTTTTGTAGATGTTTTGTGGATAGGTAGAGGTGAGGAAGCTAGTAATTACATTAATTAAATATGTTATATGAAATATTCTTAAAAATTTTAGTATTTATAATTTGATATAGGGTTAATGTTAGTATATATATATATATATATATATATATATATATATATATATATATATATATATTTTTTTTTTTTTAGGTTGAATAACCAATATACGTAAGGGTCATTTACATGTGTTATTAAAAAACATTTAACATTTGCTATGAATTTTATATTAATGAAGTGAGGTGTTGCATGTTATATAAGTTTAAAACTTGATTGTTTAAGAATTAATTGGTAATATTAAGTTTTTTAAAAAAATAATTGAAACAGTTATTTCATTGGATACAGATGAATGGTATTAAGTATATAATGAGAGTGAGAAGGGTGTATGTTTAACTGTGATGAAACCCACGGAATAGTTGGGTGAAAGCGCTTAGTTTGATTCCATTGGAATAAACAGTTTTATCGGAATTGGATTACTTTGTTTTTTTCTATTCTAGTTTGTTGTAAGTCCTATTGTGTATATTTATATCAAGTATATTTGTAAACTTGGAAATACGTCTTACTTTCTTCATTGAATTTAATAATTTGTTCTGTAACCTTGTGCAGATTTATTCCACACTTCAGTATTAAGTAATAATCACTGAACAAATGGCAGAAAATCAGACATTTGCAAACTACACTGCAGTTAGAAAAGAGCATGCTCATCAGCTTTTGATTTTTATCTCAACATCAAACATATGTCTTTCGGCTTTTCCTGGTTACGGGTCGCCACAGCGGAACTCCGGTCTGCTAATGATAGCAGTGGATTTTTACAGTGCTGAGTTGCCGGCCCGACACCCAACCTTCAAAGAAAGCACATCCATTCATGCATGCACCTACCTGCATGTCTTTAGACGTCACTCAATTTAACCAATTGCAAAGGCTTAACCACTAAAATAACATAAAATATGCCACCACAACATGCCCCTAGACAGCCTTAAACTTCCAAGACAATTGCTGTATTTGCCTAGGCAGTATTACAATAAAAGGTTTATTTCAGTTATAGTTTGCAAGTTGCAACTATGGTCATAACATCAAAAATACAACAAAAGTCATTCAATTTTACCTGAATAAACGTAGTTGAAGCCACTCTCAAAAAATTTGCTAACTGCTTTGCTGTGGTAAATTTGCAGACATAACTAGCATTAGGCACCCAGAAAACCCATGGCTGCAGTGGTCTAAAATAACACCTGTGGCTAAATAGGGCCCCACATAGATTAGAGATCCCAGTTTACCTACACTTTTGTATTCTTTTCATCATTTTTAATCTGACACAGCAACAGTGATATTTGGTGTTGCTTTGAACAGTGAATCTTACTTGAGAGTAAGAGCATCTCGACTTCTACGAATTTAGGCTACAGTGAAGTCAGCAGCACGTGCCTTTGCTGCCTTATAGAATTTTGACATTCAAATACGATTCTGCATCACATAATGTATAAGAGTTAGTCATCGTCAGAAAACTTTTACTCAACTCACAGCAATATGCCTCAAATAGTAAAGCTGCTTGGATTGTGTTTGGAGATATATAATGTATATTTGGAACACAAGTATGAAAACTGTGGAAATGCATTAGCTATGACACAATTCCAGGTAGGTAAATACTTAAGACATTCACCATCACTCTGCAATGTGAAATATCTGTTGATTGCATTGCAAGCAAATCAACAAATAGGAAGACGATGAATGTCAGTTGTTAAAATAAGGACTAAAAAATTTGTTTGATCAAAAAGTCCTATTCAAATAAATGATCAGTTGTTATATCTTTATTGGATGACTTCTATTAAGCTAGATCTTTTCTGTTTAGTATCTATATCAATAAGTCACCACATCCCAGTGGAAAACAGAGGTCGATGTTCTGATATATGCTATAGTTCTCTCAAAGCAGCATTTGGAACAGACTGGATATTTAATCAGTTCATTAATTCATAGAGTCATAAGTTCACTTTGTCTACTCAATTACATAAATGGCTACTTGTGGTTAGTGAAAAATATTTTTTTTATTTCTGTTCTCTCTGTCTTATCATGATTTTTGGAGGATTCAGATTCAGTTCAAAGACACAACAATACAGATAACTAGGTGTACACACAGGAACTGGTTATTAAGTAACCATGCCATTTGTTAATATGGCCGGAAGTATTGGAGCAAGACACAGTCATGTATTATCCTGAGTGAACTTAGGCATATAGGATTCTGAACATACATGGCACTATATATTACAGCCCTTAGTCTTAGAGATGTCATATGGCATATATTCAAAATGTCTTAAGTTTAAGACAAATTTTTAAAATGAATGCAACCCTGTAATATAATCTTTGCTGTCATGGCATGTATCATAGTCACTCCATCTACCTGATTTTTTATGTATTTCTACCAGAAGTAGATATTTTGCCATCAATATTAAATGAAATAGTCATCATGATTGGCTCAGAAGATACAACTGGCAGTTCATAGCCTGGCAGACTGTCACCATCAGGGCTGGCAAATGAAGTACTAATTGTAACATAGTCTTTGCTGGAACTCATGTGTGAATCACATTCAAGAACAGTCTCATTTTGGAGATTCTGTGGCACTTCCTGGCCTGGGCAGTATCTCAATGATAATCCATGTGCCACTTATCTACAGTGTGAGCAGAACCACCAAACTTTCTACAGGTGGGTTGTAGTCCTGTGAAAAAGCTGGCCATCTCTAGTCTGAATAATGAAGAGTAATGGCATCTTGGACATTTTGACAACTACTTCCTGTTGCTTTAAATGCTTGTCATTTGGATTCAGAATGTGAATCTTACCTGGGTAATCAGGATACGTTAAGAGTCTATTAGCCGATCTTGTAGCTAACTGATGGGAAGTTGAGTTTGATCTCGCTGCTTGGAAAATTAGACTGCTGAACATGTTAGGGTGGAGATGTCTGCATACTGAATGATGGTAATTTTCTTATACGTTCATAGGTAGTTACTTAACTATCAGTCCAAGAGCCATTTTAATCCTAGCCAGAGTTACCCTAAATTACCAGAAATATTGCTGACGTTTCAATACCTCAAGGAATTTTATGAGGTATGATATAGGCTTGTCCACATCAAACATTTACAGGCAGACCCTATCCATTAGGGACAAAGATGCCAAACCAGGAATACATTTATGATTTCCCATCCATTAGTTCAAGATGAGCTTTGCTTCACATTCTTTTTTTTTAAAGAAACATCTTTATTAAACTGTCACTTATGATATAGGCAGTCATACATTTATATAAATGAAAACAAACCAAATTGGCATAATCTTAGTCACAAGCATTTTACATCACAAACCATATTGACATAATTATACATCACTTATAATCTACCCAATCATTGTCAGTCAGACGTACATAGCTCATTCAGATCTTGCCTTCTTTTAAACCTCATTTACCCCCTCTATGTATGTATTGTTCCCACAATTACAATTTTCCAATATAATTTGCTCTTACCCTTTTCTAAAGATCACAATTCGAGTTGTGTTATCTTTGTTACTATATTCACTTCTTCTAGTACAGTTGGTTTAGACTTTGATTTCCATTTTCTAGTAATTGCTGTTTTGGCAGCTACCATAATTAGACTAAGCAAGGCTTTACTATGGATAGACAGTTCTGACTCTGTATCATAGCCCAGAAAAAAATAATTTCTCTGGTTACAGCAATTTGCTTACCCAGTATCTCTTATAGTGAATCTTTAAAGTCTACTGATGCAAAAATGGCTCTGCAAGTACGGCAGGTACTACTGGCCAACAGGATACTGTATTAGAAGAAAAGGAGAGAGGCCAGCACCAAATCGTCGAAAGCAAATATATGCCTTATTGTAGCAACACCATCCAAGGTAATGTGTGAAACACACAGTACCCACCAAATCAGACCAGTTTCGGCTTAATCGTCCTTCCTCAGTGATAACAAAAAACAAACTGAGAACCACTCATTAAATACATAATCCCCACCTTGTCACAAGCTATAATTGGTCTATTTCAAACAATCCCTGTTAAGTGCTCATCTGTATATCATTAACTAAGTCGGCTCATTTATTCTACTACTAATATGCATAAAAATTGAATATACATCACACTTATAATCACTCACATAGACAGTGTCCCTGAGAATTTATAAATGTAATGTCAAACTAATATAAGTACACATGAAATTAATAAAAAAGTGAAAAAAATGAACAACTCATACTGCACTACATAATATGACAACTGTCAATGCTCTACAAATGTTCATTTAATCTTGGGTTAAATAAACACCCTAACTTAATAATCCATCTTTTCTCTTTTTGATTTAAAATACTATGCCATCCTGCTTTATTGGTTTTATCCCCATCAATATGATCAATGATATTAAACCTAAATTGTGTCGAAGTGTGTTGAACTGTTTGTGTAAAGCATTGGTAATCCTTTTGTTTCTAATGTCACTCATGTGTTCTGAAATACAAATACGTAGAGATCTAGATGTTTGACCAACATAGAAGGCAGAACATGAGCAGGTTGCCAAATAAATGAGCCATTCTGTGCTACCAAAGAACTTTATATCAAAAACCTTGGATGTATTCCGACTAGTAAATTGTTTAGATTTGACAACTAATTTACAAAATGAGCAATGTCCACAAGGTACACATCCACTCAATTTGCCCCCGGTTATAGTTAAAAGTTTGTTGGATGATGCCAAATCCACCCTATGCTTATGATGACTTAAATGGGAGCTTAAAGTCTGCCCCCTCCTGAATGAAAATGAGCATTTGGGTGTTAGAATCTCTGACAATTTATTATCAGCACACAATATTGCCCAATGGTGATCGATAATATCTTTGAGTAGGTTAAAATTCCGTCCAAAAGTAGTAACAAATCTAATAGTAGAGTCCTGTTCTTGGTCTTGATTTTTATATTCTGATAAGGTAGAGCTAACCTGTTAAGAAGCCCAGTTACTTGCAGACATAATATCACCCACCTTGTATCTAGTCTGAAACCTGGACACCGAATCTTGTCTATGGTATTCATAAGAATTCTCAGAAGAACAACTATGTCTAATTCTGAGAAATTGAGATTTGGGAATATTCCAGATTATGTGGTGTGAATGAAAGCTGCTGGCATGTAATAACGTGTTGTACTCAGGGTGTTTATGAAACACTTTACTACTGAGGGAGGGTATTATCAGATTCTCTAGTGATGGTAACATCCAAAAAATTGATCTGCAGAGGATCATAACTAATTCTAAATTCTATCCCCCACTTGTCATTAAAATACTGTACAAATTTGTGCAAATAAGCTGTATTGCCCCTCCAAACCATCCAGCAGTCATCTAAGTACCGCCTCCATATATCTATCTCATCCAAAAAGATGTTATGGCTAGTGTCATAAATTAGTTGTTGTTCTATGTAACCCATAAACAAGTCCGCATAAATAGGGGCAAAAGAGGCCTCTATTGGGGTACCTTTGACCTGCCAATAACATTTGCCATAAAAATAAAAAAAATTTTGTTCAAGACATGTTCAACAAGACCTAATAACAAGGTTTTAAATCCAGGGGAATACATTTCTGAAATATTCAACCAATATTTAAGAGCTTCCAAATCAGACCAATGGGGAATATTGGTATAAAGAGCGGTAACATCCAAAGTACACTTAAGCCAACTGTGATCCAACTGCAGATCTGAAATTATCTTTAAAAATTGTGTTGTATCCTGAATCCTTGACCTTACAAAACCCAGCAATTGTTTTAGATATTGTGTCAGAAAAGCTGAAAGAGATTCAGTAAGAGAGCATCTTCCAGAAACAATTGGTATTCCAGGTGGCTTATGAAGATCCTTATGCATTTTGGGTAAAATATATAAATATTGCTGTTTGAGATCAGACACTCTAAGATGAAACATATCCATGTTGGTAATAATACCTTCCTCTACTGCTAAGCCAAGAAATTCACCAGTTTCCTTTTTGAACCTTAGTTTGGGGCCCAAAGGCATATACATATAGAATCTGGCATCAGACAATTGCCCATTGGCTTCCGCCAAATAGGTTGCCCAATCCATAACAACAATAGCCCTACCCTTATCGGCAGGTAAAATGATCAGTTCCTTGTTGTTTTTCAGATCTATAACAACTTGCTGTTCAGTTTTGGACAAATTGGACTGCATAATATTGGATTCCCAAGTTTTAGAATGCAAATTCTTAAGTACACATTCTTGAAATATAGATAAATATTTTTGCATAGGAAGTACAAAGGAGGACTTCTGAAATCTAAATGTAGTAGATCTTTGAGACCCTGAATCAGAACCAAAATAAAGTTTTAGGTTAAGTGAACTGCAAAAAACAATCACGTCATTAGCTAAAGCCTCTTCATCAAAAAAAAAAAAAAAAAAAACAGGTACAAAGTTCAGCCCTTTATTCAGTAATTGGGTTTCTGCATCAGACAACGTTTTTGAAGATATATTGTATACATTGCAAATACCTACTAATGTGGAATTAGCTCCAACAGATGTTCTATATTATCTGCCCCTCTTATGTTTCCTTCTGCCCCTATGTTTTCTACCCCTAAAGGGTTATCTACATTCTGCTTTTTTGGGGCTGGTGAGTCTTGAGTGTTGGGATTCTCAACATCAGTGGCAGAGGATGAATACTCACCTGATGTACCACTGCGGTTGGTTCTAGAATTTTTAAGAATAGACCTTGGTAACTTTCTTTTGTAAGTGATATTAATGAACTCTTGGCCAGCAAATTTCACATTCTTTTGGGAGCCAAAGGGCTTCCCCCTCTGGTAATCACCCATGTTCCTGTTGAACTTTTGAATCTTTCTGTCTTTAAGTTGTTTCTCCAACATTAACAGTTCCTTAACAAGTTGGTTGAAACAAGATGCATAACATGTCTGACCCTCAAATGTTTTAACCTCCTCACAAATGGATTTGACTTCAAGTATGTGCATATCTATCATACGTTCATAATACGAAACAAGTATATCCACAAACCTTACAGATGCACTTTGTTGGGCTAGAAGCAACCACAGTGGTACATCAGGCGAGGATTCATCCTCTGCCACTGGTGTTGAGAATCCCCACACTCAAGGCTCACTGGCCCCCAAAAAGCGGAATGTAGATAACCCTTTAGGGGTAGAAAACATAGGGGTGGAAGGAAACATAAGAGGGGCAGACAATATAGAGCATCTGTTGGAGCTACTAATTCCACATTAGTGGGTATTTGCAATGTACACAATATCTCTTCAAAAACATTGTCTGATGCAGAAACCCAAGTACTGAATAAAGGGCTAAACATTGTACCTGATTTTTTGTTGATGAAGAGGTTTTAGCTAATGATGTGATTGCTTTTTGCCATTCACTTAACCTAAAACTTTATTTTGGTTCTGATTCAAGGTCTTTTGTTTAGGATCCCCCCCATTTCTTTGCCTATGCTCTGATATCAACCTTTGATAGGGAAGGCAATCTCTAACCTGCAGTCTAAATAAATTCTTGGCATCTTCCTATTCTATTACCTTTTCCTCTCTAGTTATTTGCTCCAAATACCTTGGTTCCTTTGCCAGTTTTCTCCAATAAATTCTAGCCTCCTCTTGTCTATTGTCTGTGTCCTTAATTGTGGTCATCTCTATTGGCAGAATCTCTGTTCTCCATTTCCATGTTGGTTTAGTTCTTGGAATACTTTCTACTACTTTATGAATATAATATTATGTATGATTATTGTTATTCTCCTTAAAGGTCTGCATCCCAAATCCCAGTCTTTTCCTGTTTTTTGAGCTTCCCCCCATTTCACTACATTCTTGACTATGCTGCCCATATTTGTGCTGAAGATATTGAATAATAGTTGTCCCAGGATAGATCCTAAGGGGATGTATATTGAATTAGTGATAAAGTTGAATAGGTGCCTCTCCATTTGACAGATTGGCAGTGGTCAGATAGGTAACTTTTGATCCACTTCAGGGTTGTACCTTGTGTCTAAATCATTCAGTCTTTGATGTAGTAGTCTGTGAGACACTGTGCAAAAGGCCTCAAATAACTCAAAAAACATAGATGCAATAAGGATGATTTGACGTAGATAAGAGTTTAATTTGTTTAGAAAAAAAATGGCTATGTAGTATTTATATTATATGTAGACTGAAAGCCACGCAGAGTTGGAGAGACTCTGTTTTTGGTGAGGAATGTTAATAAGTATTTGTTGTTGCACTTTTCAAATATTTCTGAAATGGGGAATAGAAAGGTTATTGGTTTTTAATTTCTGATAGTGTTATCCTGGGCACCTTTCTGGATTGGTATGCTATAGCATTGTGTGCATAAAGCTGGAATGTGTTGTTTACTTTTGAAACAACTATACAGAATTTATCTCTTTATATATTTATTTATTTAACCTTTGTTGACTGGGATAACCCCATTAGTCTAGTAGCCTCTTTTCAGGGGAGACCCGAGGTTGTATTTTTACTACAAAGGGAAATTTAACCAGGGCATTGGGGAGCTTTCCCTACTCATTAGGAGAGTGTTTTTTTTCCAGTCCTAGTGTAGTGGCACCTGGGAGAACAGAGCTAATGGAGATCCAATATGGCAGATAGCGCATAGGCAAACTCCAGGGCAGTGCTTAATGCTGTACAGAATTCTGAAGAGCTGTTTCAGCAAAATGTATTTGTTTCATCAGAAGCAAATGTTTAAAACAATGATGGATATTTATTACAACCCTACAGTTAGGATGGTTGTTAGATGAGATGGTATTTTGGGTAAATTGTTGTTGCAGAGCAAGCTAGAGAGTCGAAACAAATGTCCTACGGGGAGAAACTATGAAAAAATCCCAATGGAAGAATTGGAAGCCATTTTAAAAGAAGATCACCAGAAAAAAAAATCATATGCTGAGACTGTTATGGAAACTGTTGGGACATAAATAAGAGATGAACAGAGGATAGGAAATGTTAACAATCTAAGGAACTTTGTGGTAAGAATTCAGAGCAAAGAAGAAAAACAAAATGGACAGGAGTGACATTTTAAATAATTTAACAGTCCCATTGGTAGTGAAGACTAATGAGGTGACAACTTTTATTTTTATCCGTAAAGAGACATTTTTGTGAGACTGTTTTTGAGACTGGGTTCTGTTATGTAACTTTTTGGGGGGAGTATGAAAAGCAAAATATTGTAATCCATGGAGTTCTTATGTGGTTAAAGTATTTCACGTAAAAACAAAAAAGAAAATACATGTTCAATTTCAAAGTGAAGTTGAAAAAGGAGTATTTAAAGAGACATTTAAGCAAACTTTATAAAGATGTTGTGGACATTAGCAAAGATGATTATAAGCTGGTAAATGTGACTTCATATTGTAATAAAAATGGAGAAAGAAAAAATTGTGCATATCTCTGAGATGATAAATGCAGACTGTAACAGGGGTATTATAAAATATTGGGGACAACCTAAAACATGTTTTTTTTACTGTTGAAATGATGATCATTTAATAAGTAACTGCGATAAGTTGAAATATATTTGTGTAGAAGCAGGTCATGATTTAAAAAAGTATGAATTGAAATGTTATAAATGTAACAAAATCGGGCATTTATGGATGGATTGCAATGTAGAGAAAAAGGATGAAGAAGAAGAAAACAAATATGAGGACAGTATATGGAGAGAAGAAATGGTCTCAATAAAAGATAAAGGAACTACAAAAGCAAGATCAGGGGAAACTAAATATAAGGATAAAGAGAAAAATGAAACAGTAGCTATTATAGAAGAAGGTTCTAAATTAAGTGATGCAGTAGATATAAATTGGGAAATAATGAAAGGTAAAAAGAATTAATTTGGCAAAGGAGTGAGAGATAGAAAAATAAAGGCTAAAAGGATAATTGTAAAAGAAAAAAGAAATAAAATGGATAATGAAAATGAGATAAATACTTCAGATTTATATAATTTCTGGTAAACTACAACATAATGACAATTTTAGTTCTTTCAGTAAATGTAAACAGTATTAAAATATAAGCAGAAGAATGGGCATAGTAAGTTGGTGTAGTAAGTGTGATGCTGGTGTAAGTATATTGGAAGGTGTAAGATTTTTGACAGATAAAGAGATTATAAACAAAGAAACTTTGGGGAGGGGATGCAATAGGCTACATAGGAAAATATCTATGTTCTGGCATCACTGTAACATGTAGAAAGTCTGTGAAAATATTGAATACAATATATTGTTATGATGGGAAGCTTAACTGTTGTAGATCTCAGATAGCATAATCAGGTATATAGAATTATAGCATTTTATGCATATGTTACAAGTAAAGAAAGGGAAAATTGATTTAATAAAATTCTGAATTATTTAGTAATTAATATGAATATAACCTTAATGAAAGATTTGATTGTGATTTGAGAGGAACGAGAAAAAGAGAGGAAATAATAATAACACTTTTGAAGTTATAAAATGTGGAAATTTAAAGATTTGGAATAATAATTTGTGGACATATAGTCGAAGTGTATATAAAACTGAAATAGATTATTTTATTGTATCACAAGGTTTAAATATTGCTGATGGAAAAACATTTATAACAGGCTTTTCAGATAATTTAGCCATTTGGATAGAGATACAGGAAAATACGGAGAATATCCAATTGGGAAAAGGAATTAAAAAAATAAATGAGAAATTATGGGATGAAAATGGAAAGGAAATAAATATACATTTATGTAAAGATCATATTTTCACTACAGTGTGTTATAAAAAACTGGTCTGAGTGGTGGCTAACTTTTAAAGAAAAATATAAAATTGTTTTTAGGATGCTAGTCAGAGGTACGAATAGTAGAAAAAACAAATTAACAAAGAATGTCTATAGGTGCTTTAAATGGTTTGCTATCAAAATTTGTAAACGCAATTGGTTGATTCCGTCCAAATCTTGAACCCTGTTAAAACTGAGTGTTCGGTATTTGCGGTTTTGAAAATGTGCCCATTCAGCTGCATTTGCCATCCACAACTCAATAGTAAAGCTTTGGTAAGGTAGGTTTCGATGTTATGAAACTTTGAATCTATACTTTCAATGTTACGCTACACGAAGGAGTGTGTTTCCGAATTTTGATAGTAAACCACTTTAAATGATTTGGAAAGGAATGTTAGGGAATATTATGTGACAGACAGAGAATTTATTGAAAAGAAAATTAAAGAATTATTATTTAAACATAGATATTACTTACAAGATAAACAAGAAGAGCTATCTGCTTATTTGAGTAACACAGTTAAAAAGAATACTAGTATAATGAGAGAAATGACAGATGATAAAGAAGAGGTAAGAGGATCTCAGGAACAAATGATGCATATTGTGATAAATTATGTAAAGAAAATGTTTCAAGATTGAAAGAAAGTACAAAAAATATTGCATGTTAAAAAATTAACAGAACAAGAAGATAAAGAATTAGAAAATGAAATTTATTCTATGAATTACATAAGGTACTTGCACAAGTTAATTTACAATTGATTTCTTGACCAGATGGAATAGGATACCAACTTTATAATAATTTTATGGCTTGGCAGAAAAAACACTTCTTAAAAGTTATAAATCAGTGGTTAAATGAAGGTTTTGTGTATAAAGATATATGCAGTGGTATACTTAGTTTTGTATGGAAAAAGGAAGATAGAAATAAAATTGAAATTTGGAGGCCTATAGTATTGAAAAATGCAGATGATAAGATTTTTATGGAAATAATTCAGGAGAGAATGTAAAATAAAGGGAAACATATCATGGAGCAAATTATATATAGTTTAAAGGGAAAAGGATGTCAGGAATTGTTATTAATAGTAAGATAAATTGTGGATGATATTATAATATTACATATTATCTGCAATTATACAGAGCTGAGTATATATTTTTTTGGTTATAGAGTTTAATTGTTGCTTAGATCTGTGTTGAAACTGTTGTCTCACTGTTCTGAGAGACTGATCAGCAAATATACAGAGCTGAGAATATTTTTTTGGTTTTAAAGTTTGTACTGTTAATTTTTGCTTAGATCTCTGTTGAAACTGTTTTCTTCCACCTACCCTCCATATTTTTGGTTTGTAGTTTAAATTTGGTGGCTTTTGCAGTTGCCTGCCCCACTGTAGATTTGATCTGGGACACTCCCCCGTCCCATCTCTTTATCACATTCTACCTAATAAACTCTTTCTGCACTTGCTTTTAGCCCTTTTTAATTTAATTGCATTTTGTAAACTGTGTTTGGTCTAATATTGCTGCATACTCAAGTGTGCTAGCTTGCACTGCATGTGAATTGTTTTTTTACTACTGTTTTTGCTACTTTTCTGTAAAAAAAACCTGTAAGCCTGTTTCCTACCTTTCCTGTAACTAGTGTTCCAGATACAGATTTGCTGTATCCAGGACTGTATATAAGCTTCTGAGTCCCCTAAGCCTTTCTGTGTTGGTGGGAAACCTTCTAGCTTATCAGTGGGAGTGGTAAGCACTAGGTAACCTGTCTACCACATAAGTAGTGGTTCTGGCCCAGAATTTGTAGTTATTGGCCGTTTGGGCAATCTCTTCCATCTCTCTCAATTTTCTGATTTGAAAGCCTGTATTTGCACTTGTTTCTGTCCTGTAACTCATCTAGTGCAGATACAGATTCTTAGTTTTAGCACTTAAATTTGCTTGTTCATGCTCAGCACTTGTTCAGAACTTGTAAGCACTAAATAAGCTACTAATTACTATAGCACTCTATCTTCCTCATTACCTAGAGAAAAACAGTTTTTGTACTTACTTTTCTCACTTGCTTAGAGAAAAACAGCTCTTGTACTCACTTTCCTCACTTATCTAGAGGAAAAACCCTGCAACTCTCTTTTTGCGCGGTCTTGCGCACAGAGCAACGCCGGTTAGCTGGGGTATACTATTCCCGGCCCCACAAAGTCTGAGCTGTAAATTTTCCCTTAGAACTATGCAAGCCTCAGCTCAAGTGCTTCAGATCAGCTGCTCTTATTGCAGCATTTGCAAAACCGAAATCAGCACTTGTCCTAATCTCCTAGACAGCACTATTATAATATAGCATAAGACCCTCAATTGTCCGCAGGACTTAAGTTCAATTTACTCTTCAAAGCATGTCCAGAGGTCAGCTTCAGGTGTACTCTCCAGTTCATCTGGTGGAATTGGGCATCCTGAGGCAATGTCACAACTGCCTCATGTATACAGACAACCCTCTCCTCTTACCTCTAGACACAAACAGTTGTGAGAGATGCAAATACACAGCCAGACTGGAGGCTAAGCGCTCTCAACTCTTGACTGTAACAGACAGTCAAGAGGATAGGGGACACACTTGCATCACACCACCTGTCACACATGAATCTACAAAACAAGCACCGGCAAAACATACGCATAAATACACAAAACATATTCGGAGGCACTAGGTACCAATCTGAAAAAGAAACAGTGCCCTCCAAAGCAGACAAGCAAGCAACCTGCACCCCCAAACACAAGCAAGAAAACACATAATTCACCTCAGCAGTGTGCCTCACAACAGCCCTTAAGGCAAAACACCATACCTAACATGCTAGTAATAGGAGACTCTATAGTAAGGCACACGGATGTTCCACTCACCAGGCTGAACAAGGAGAAGGTTACTGTCAGCTGCCTGTCGGGTGCTCGGATCCGCCACATAACACAGGCACTTAGGTCACTCAAGGTCAAGTACAAGTATGATGCTGTCATTGTACATGTTGGTGTGAATGATCTAAGACGTACCTCCCAGGACTACATGAAAAGAGACATTGAGGAGCTCTCTGATCATGTAGCCCAAGCTGGTATGACCCTAACCTTGAGTAGCATACTACTTTCACCTGGAATGATAGCATAATACAAAGACAAAATGATCAATTTCAACAATTGGCTAAGCTTCTAGTGTCATTCTAAGGGGATCCAGTGTCTGTCTGCCTGGGATGACATGATAGACAAGCCTCACTGTTTTGCCAGAGATGGGTTGCACCTGTCACCCCTAGGTTTTTGAATACTGGCCAAGGCTCTTGCCATCCCCATAGTGCCTTTTTTAGGCAAGGCTCAAAGGACAAGCCAACCACTGTAACCAGCACAGGTAACCAAAAACTAAGGGTAATGCTACTCAACGCCAGAAGTCTCAACCTCAAAATGCACACACTCGAGGCTCTCCTCAGCATGGAGAAAATCAATGTTTGTGCAGTGACAGAAACCTGGTTCAAGGCTCAAGAGAGTACCTTAGCACTGCCAGGTTACAATTCATATCATACCTTCCGGCCTCAGTTACTGGATCGCAGTACAAAGGGCGGAGGTGTTTCCATATTCATCAAGGATACCCATATCTCCAGGTTAGTAGTGCAGCATGATGCCTCAGAGATCATCCATGCGCAACTATCAGCAGGCAAAACCACATTTCAAGTCATAGCTGGTTATAGATCGCCCACCATGTCCCAAGATGCTCACTCTGCATTCCTTGAGACATTGGAAAATATAAAGGTCCTACCCAACACCATAATCTTGGGTGATTTCAACTACCCTGGTATAGACTGGGCGAACTACCAATGTTCCAACTCCTATGCTCAGCGATTCATAGAATTTATAAATTCAAATGCCCTTGAACAACTAGTATGTTCCCCCACTAGAGGGGGCAACATATTGGATTTAATCATCACAAATATGGGCACCCATTGTACCACACCCGTTATCACTCCCTCCTTGGTCAGATCTGACCACAAACTGATAACCCTGGACATCTTCACCCCTCCACCTCCCCCAGTCAAAGAAACCATAGTCAAAAACCTTTCCAAAGCAAACTTCAAACTACTTGCATCCGAAATGGAAAGCTTCACTATTACCTTGCAGAAGGATAATGATATCCAGGATGCAGAATCCTACACAAAGGCACTCTATATGCATCTTCAGCATTGCATGGACCGTGCTATCCTAAATAAAACCAAGACTCCTTCCTCTAGCAAGAAGAAACCCCGGCCATAAGCAAACTTTACAATAAAAGGAGGAGACTTATACAAAAAAAGGCCAAATCTCAAGTAGAAAAATCATCCCTGATCAGCATTAGTAAGAAATTGAGGGCCCTCGTCAAGTCAACTAAAGCTAATTTTGAAAAGAAAGTTGCCAAGGATGCCAAGGATAACCATAAGGCCTTCTATGGCTATGTCAAAAACCTAAATGGCAACGCTCAGGTCTGTTCTGAGTTAGTACAAAATGGAACAAAATACACTGACCCTTCTGACATTGCCAACATCTTGGCTGACAGGTTCAGTGCAAAACCCCCCCCCCCACCTACATGGCCTATTACCATTCCAGGGGATTGTGTAAGTCCAATTATTACTGATACGTTGGTTAACAAGGCTCTATCTAAAGCTAAAAGCACTGCCTCCATGGGACCAGATGGTGTCCCAGGCTGTGTCATACGCGAGCTCCAAAAGGAATTAACCCTGCATCTTAATACCCTGTTCAGTCTCAGCCTCTCCACAGGATATGTTCCCATAGAATGGCACATGGCAACAGTGGTCCTGCTACACAAGGGTGGGGCCACAACTGACCCTGGGAACTACCGACCAATAAGCCTGACCAGTCTGATCTGTAAGGCTATGGAGCAAATCATTATGGAACTCATAAATGGAGAGATTGGGAACCTCCAGTTGCTGGACCCCACACAGTTAGGCTTCGTCAAGGGCAGATCATGCCTCCTGAACCTGGTGGATTTCTTTGAGACAGTTACTCAGACTTTAGATAAGGGAAAGGAGGTACATACGGCTTACCTTGACCTTGCTAAAGTATTTGACACCATTCCCCATTCAGGTATTATTGATAAGCTCACCAGCCTGGGCATAAACCCTTATGTCACAAGATGGATCACAAACTGTCTCTCAGACAGATCCCATAAAGTAAGAGTAGCAGGATCTATGTCCGAATCCAGACCAGTAATGAGTGGTGTGCCTCAGGGCTCTGTCCTGGGGCCCCTCCTGTTTGGCATATACTTCTCAGAAGTACAGGCAAGCATGGAAGGGCTGTGGCTGACTAATTTTGTGGATGACTCCAAACTCGGTGCTATAATAGAGTCTCCGGCCAACATGGAGATCCTCCAGAAGGGCCTAAATGAGACTGATGCATGGTGTCAAAGCCATGGTCTCAAGCTAAATGCAAAAAAATGTGTAGTAATCCCCTTTGGAAAGAACAGAGTACCCGCAAACTACAACATAGGAGGTAATCCCCTGAAATCTGAAGAAGAAATAAGGGATCTAGGGACCCAAGTAGATAGTCAGCTTTCCTTTGATAACCATGTTGCCAAAGTGGTTAGAAAATCCTTGTATGTGACCCATCTGATCATGAAAGGGTTCGCATAAAGATCTAAGGATGTAATGGTGCCCCTCTACTCTTCCCTCATCAGACCCATTATTGAGTACAATGCACCAATTGGAATGTACCTAGCTAGACATCTCCAGCAGCTGGAGAGACCACAGCGGTACCTAACCAAGAGGATTACTGGCCTCAAACAGTTGCCCTATGCAGCACGTTTGAAAAAGCTAAGACTGTTCTCTGTTGCATACCGCTTCTTCAGAGGCGATCTCTGCCTAACATACAGAGCCATGTCCAACCCAGAATTGTTGAACATGCTCCATCTTAGCAAAACCAAATCTACTCGAGCTACACGCTCTAGGGATATAAATCTCAACACAACAATGAATAGAACATGCTGGAGGGATAGATTCCCCTCGCAGAGACTTCCCTTAGTATGGAACAGGGTCCTGATCTACATAAGACAGAGCCCCTCACTATCACTCTTCAAGAGGAACCTTGATGAGTGGATGGGTAACAGAAAGTTCACACCAGGGATCACACCAACAGCACTAGTAGATAGGGGCCATGGGTACTAGCTGCTAGTACAAGGGTCTAGGGAACTACTAAAGGGGCAGTGAATGCCGCACAACTTGGCTGGGCTAATATATGCCTTCGGGCAGATAGCCCAGTACCAACCTATAAACCTATAAGTAGGACTGCTGAAACCACAATCATGATAGGGGCTTAAATGAAGCATCTGATACAGTACAACATGAACTTTTGTGGACAATTACAGAAGAGCATAATATTATTAAGAAAATTAAGAACATATGTTCTGCATATAATAAAAATAAAATAAGAATTTTATTGAATGGGTGGTTAAGCAAAGAAATAGATATACAGAATAGCATACATCAGGGATGTCCTATGAGTAGCTTATTATTAGTATTAGTTATGAATATATTAGATGTAAATTTGTACTTGAAAGTTGATGCTTATATTATTAAATTCCAGTGATGTTTACTTATGCAGATGATAATATATTGATTAAAAAAAACAGTCTGGATGAAAAAAGTTATATATTATGCACATCTGAGTTCAAATATAATAGGCATGACTTTTTCAAAGAAAGACTTCTCTGTGTTAGGAATAATATTTTTGGGTAAAATGTAAGTGAGGAACAATAGAATAGGATAACAGATGAAATTGAAGAGAGTAGCTGTTTTTGGAAAATGTACAATCTGCCATTGAATAAAAAGGTTTATTTGATTCATTCAGTTACATTTGAAAAGATTGCATATTTAGCTAGTATCTACATGTTGCCAATAATCTATGGAAAGAAATGCTACAAATATTTGCTCTTTTATATGAGAGGAGTCTTATATGGAAAAGGAAAATGGAAGTTCAGCATTAATGAACCCAGTTGCTTATGCTAAGTGTTTGAATTTGTATAAAGTTTTCTTTTGGATAAATGATTAAAATGAGAACTTAGTATTAAATTTACTAAAATATAAATATGAGCAGCATTGGGATATGTTAAAAAAAATCGAAAGAAGAAAACAGTTATAAATGAAGAAATGATATGTTATCAAGAAAAAATCTTTTATGGGAAATAAAAACTGATGAAATAGAAAATGTTAGGAAAGTGTGGTATAAAAATATTGTGATACATTAGTATTATGTTAATCCTTGAGCTGAGCTAGTGAATGAAAAAGTTAAAGCTAAAAAAGTACAAAAAACATGGAGTAATAAGCAAGTAAAATGTTAAGATTTTTTAATGGAGATTAGTGATTCATTACCAGTAAAAGGAAATATGCCATTTCAAAAATCTGTGAAAGAGTTTGTATATATTGTGGTAAAGAAGAAACTACAAAATATTTTTTTACAATTTATAAGGGTTGCAAAATTGTGGGAAAAATTATGTGAAGAAAAGTTCTTTGAAAATATAAAGGAGGTAAATTAAATAAATATGGATATCAGAATCAGAATCACATTTATTGGCCAAATATGCATGCATACAAGGAATTTGACTCCAGTTTCAGTGACTCTCCAAGTATGAATTACATAAATGACATACATACAACTATTAAGAACAATACGAATGACATACATGCAACTATTAAGAACAAGACAAAAAAGTAAATATACATACATGTATACATATACATATACATGCAAGGTGCAAAGTGCAACTCAGTGCAAGAAATACTGAAATAAACTCTATGTTTATGTATGGATATTATTACCGTAGAAATAAGGAATATGTTGGTAAAATAGATAAATGATTATTTTATATTGTGTGGACCATTTGGAATGAAAGGATAAATAAAATCATATTTAATGGCAAATGGAGACTAGCAATAATTTTAAGAAAAATTGGATGATGGTTGTGGAAAAGAAGAGTGGATTTCAAATAAGGATAATGAAGACAGAAGTGTAACACAATAATGAAAAGTAAGATATTAAGATATTCATGATTGTATGACAATATCAGAAAGGAATAGAAAATTGTACACTGTATAAAGTGTAAATATGCAGGTTTATAAATACTATTGGGATAATGTTTTAAATAAAAAAAACTTGCTTTTTTCAATAGGTGCCATGGAATCTTTTACATCCACCTGAGCTACCACCAATTCAAGCAGATGGGGCATCAATTTAATATCTCATCCAAAATATGACAGAATAAGGAATGCAGCACTCCTCCGTGCTGTCAGCAATCAGTCTGCCCCATGTGGGACTAGAACCCACAGCTTTTTGCACCAAATGTGAGTTTGTTACCTGTTGCACCAATAACACTGCTAATGGTAATCAGCTAGATAATATACTGTACTACTTAGATTTTCTGGAGGGGTGTTATCAGGAGTAATAGCTTTTTAACAGAATTTATTGTGATCAAATTAGGTAAAGCCTGACATTGTGTATAGTAGATACAACTAATATTAATGATTCATTTTAATCATATTCAGCCTTTGTTTCCATATCTTTTATCGGATATGGATTATGACAGAATTAAGTTATTCTTCTACATTTATATTTGCTTGTAACAAGAAATTGTTTCTTATCTCTAGCTCTGTATGCTAGAATTTAAGTAGCAATACTGAAAGCATTATTTCCTGCTGCTTTGTAGGTTCTTTAGAAGTGCATGCAGTTTACCTGGAGATATGAGGTCCCTGCCAGATGTGTAGGTTGTTACAATGCTTACAGAGTCTCTTTGTAGGACAGCTAGATGACTTTGTCATAGCTAGTTACAGGTAGCAGATTGAAAAGGCAGGGTTTATGTGTATGTATGTATATATATATATATATATATATATATATATATATATATATATATATATATATATATGTATATATATATATATATATATATATATATATATATATATATATGTGTGTGTGTGAGTGTGTTTGTGTGTGTGTGTGTGTGTGTGTACCCAATTTTCTTATTCATATCATGCCACTGCTCCATTCACCTTTTTGTTCTGCTGTCCCTTTTATCCATAACAATTGCCAATTGCCTTTATGCCTTTTCTCCTCAGTGGAATCATATTTTTGCCTTGTGCAAATAACCTGTTCCTGTGTGTTTTCTGGCAACTGCTTCAGTGTGTGAAATGCACTGAGTGCAACATAAGGATGTCACCACTCACACATGTGGCTGTCTTTCAGTAGCAGCCTTAACAGCCAAGTCATTGATATTTACCACTTGCTTCATTGATATCCTCTGGAATATGCATCTTTGAGACAAGTTTTCCCTTCTACAAAAATGAGTGAGATGACGGTGGCTACTGCTTTCTTATGCCTGGCATCTGCATCACTTGCAATGTTGCCCAAATCTGTGTCACTTGCATAGTTGTTAGGGATTTACCCTGCACCTCACCCCAGCCATATATTCAATGTGACTGGATCTGCAGCTTGTCAGTACATTTTATGAGTTATCCATGCCATCAGCACACCAAACTAGTGTGCCTAACTTTGAGGTTGCCAAGCTCATGGTAAGTTTTATTAGTTGGCAGTGATTTGTATGTTCAGTCCTCCAGTCTCCGCTAAACAGGCTTAAGTCGTCTAACACACCCTGTTGAAGTGACCAGGTACCACTTTCAGGTGAATCATTGTTAAAAAAAACAACAAAATGTTTTGAAGACCAACTCACTGTAATAAGGCAAGATGTTTCAGTCAATTAAAGATTACAACAATCTTATTTTATGCTGAGATTCTCAGATCAATGAAAGAGTAATACATCTGTGCAAAATACTGGAATTAATTATGTAGCTGCTCTTTTGTTGTTTTGGAAGAAAAACAGTATTTAATTCTGTGTAAGACCCCCGGTTTTCTGTTAGCCTTAGTGATTATATATCTAGCCTTTTCACACAGCATTAAGATGATGAACTGCTAATGAATGCCATCATGTAGGCTTCTGCTTGTTTTCTCCAATCCTGGCATGACATTTGAACCTGAAGGGTTAAGAACGTGGAGGAAGAAGTATAGTTCTCATCATTTTACCTCCTGGGGACAAAGTTACAATAATTGGGGTACGAGGCGTCAGTGTAGGGAGACTTTTCAAAATCCTGGTACTCTTAAATTTGACCTTCTAAAAGATGTCCAGTTTTTAGGATGCATGGAGCCAAAGCCTGAGCCAAAATTAAAGGTACCTGTATGACACAGGGAAACTTGAGAAGTATCGGAAGAATACTGAATGTTAGACACATGCTGCAAAAAAACAGAATGTAGTCTTATTTTCAGGGAGTGTAAATGAGCAAGGAGAGTAGGAACTGTGGTTTGCTAAAAAATGGGAGAATATTTCTTAGAGAAAGATACAAAGATAGCATAATTTTGTCTAATGAATATAAGAGAATGGAAAAACATGGAATAATAATGAAAAATTAATATTAGAGTGATATTAGCAGGATAACTAAAAGGGAAAGGATGCTGCCAAAGAGACTGTAAACATAATGACAGGAGGACTCTTTAGAAGGAGGAGATGTGGAAAAAGGGAGAAAAGAAAGTTAAGAAAAAGTGGAGGAGAGTATTATGTTAAGACATTTTAGGGATGGGGAAGGCTGAGGTTTAGAGAGGCAGTAAACAAAGTGAAAATGATAAAAGCTATGGAACCGTTTGGTGACATATATAATTTTTGAAGGGATTCAGTTTGAAGAAAGAAAACAATGTGAGGTTTGTGCTTGTGCCTTTAGTGATGTTTTCTTTTCAGCTTATATAGATAAGCTCTCCATGGACTGCATCGTTTTATTGTACATTCTACTTATCATGTGATGGTGAACAGATGTTATTGGGCAGCTAACCTCTGATACTATTGGCAAGGAATCCTACAGCTTTAGGATGCACAGTGTGGCTTGACCACATAGCTCCTTTATGGATGGATTGCTAGATATTGATCGTAGTGAATTCAGAGCATCTATCTAGTTTCAGCTGGCTATTGTATATGACATATCTAAAACAGAAAAGAAGGATAGCCTGTGATATCTTTATTTGGAATACAAATGCTTTTAAATCTGCCTTACCAGTGCTATAAAAATGTAAATTTGGACAGTGGCAGTGGCAGTTATTTACTCCCAGTCTAAACCTCTGCCTTCCACACTTGTGAACTCTTAGAACTATTTTAATAACATTTTAATAATTTTCTATAATTAAAATTAGCTGTATATTATCCCTGATACTTGCACCATTGCTAATCAAGCAGTTATTTTTGGAACTGTTGATATAATGAAATTCAGATGGTGAACTGTTATGATTTCTGTTACTGACCATGTGCCACTATTTAGTCACACTAAAGCTTACTTTCCTTTGAGATATTTTGGAAGAAAAAATTCAGTAATAAGCACGTGATTTCAAAGTTTGGATGGCTGAACCTTGTAAATCTCTGCCTGAATACTCCAATGCAGTTACAGTGTGATTCTGAAAATCAGGTTATGAGCAAGAGAGGAGTATATCATATAATCCATAGAGAGGTAAGAATATGCAAACAAAAAGAAATATCCATAGTAAATCATCTGATCTTCCAAAAACTGTAAATATTCTACTTCACGTAAGTTCAACTATGATTGCATAAAAATGAAACAACATTTATCTGAAATTAATGTTTAATGTAGGGGGCACACACCTGTCCCCTATTACTAATCATAATTAACTCTGAGGTCTTATTTACTTGGAAAACAGACAAATACTTGACTACTGCACAAAAATCTGATATTTGCCTTTTACCTTCCTGTGACAAATTCTGAGAAAAGTACTATTTTGTGACATGCAATGCTTGAATTTGACTAATCTGAGCACTTGTTTTTTGCTAGAGGAAACACCTCACAGATTGATGGAATTCATTGAGTTAAATTGTACTTCTGCAAAAATCTTGCCCAGTGGCACAAAATAATAGTATAAGGTGCAATCAGATGTCCAAATCAGCTCATTGTTACTTAAATGTAGCCAGTCACTCATCAGGGCTGTTAGGCATGTAATAGTACAACTATGCAAGTGGTAACAGATGTAATGAAAGCTGTACTCCTGAAGTGCAGTAGTCTAGTCATAGAATGTTCCCATGATGCATTGCACATCTCATGAGAACAGAACATGCAAACTCATACATCCTGAAATCTGAAATGCATTCCTGCATGTATTACTGAGGTTGTGTGTATTAGCATAACAGCACATCCTTTGGCAGGGCAGCTCACACCACTGCAGAAAAATGTAAAAAGTATTTGTAAGTGTGGTGCCATGAAGTATTTGCAAGTGCAGTATAAAGGTGCTCACATAAGTGGACATATGTCATATGCAAAAAAGGATACATACGAAAGTAGAAAAAGAGAAGAGCAAGCAGAGTGTTGCAAAAATAAATAAATAAATAAAACATGTAAGAGTGTGTAGGATGAGAAGGAGGGGGGGCGGTTTTGTTTTTGTGGAGGTATAGCCCCATTCTTTCTTTTTGTGAAGAGAAGTATAGGGAAGAAGAGTTAAAGAGAAAACAAGGTAGGAAAAGGGATCAGGAAAGTGTGTGGAGGAGCAGATAAAGGTGCACACACATAGAACAGCAGTAACAAATGTAGCAGAACTGCAGACACAAGGATTAGGATACATGGGACAGAGCGAGACAAACTGGGTAGACAGATGGTGATTGGAGAGGGCTAGAATATGTACATGCTCTGGGGTATGACGCAAAAGGAATGGAGAAAACATTGCTGGGGATATGTTAGTGTGGAAGCTGCAGCATTCACTCTGCTGTCCTGGTATCAATGGACATTACAGGGACTTATCGGTATGAGATGGATCATGGTAGTTGGTGGCATGGGCCACATCCTCCCCTAGTGGCTCAATGGTAGGGACAAGGCAGATAAATGGTTCTGCAATCTTCTTCAAGAAGCTCTCCATCCAGGACATACACCTCCCACTGCTCTCTCCATTACAGCCTTGACCACTTGCTCCATCTACAGCTTGGCTACTCCAGGCAATACAGGTAGGCTTCCTGTCAGTAAGAGGCCATCCCAGCCTCATAGCCCTCATACTCCCAGGATACAGCTCCATCAGGGATGGAATGAGATTTGGTCATGGTGCTTGTTGTGGAAATCTAAGTGCCAAACAGGATGCAGTGCACCATTTAACATGAATGAATCCATTCTGACAATGCTGTGAAAATGCGGCACTTGTGAGTGGAACTAACTTTGTCTAGCCACAGGCTTTTTATATCTCCATCTCCTGTGGTAGGTGACATGATTACTGTTAAGGTTTACTCATGCCAAAAGATAAAGGGCACATCAGAGAATTGTGATTTCTGTAAGGATTGATGCTAGAACAGACACATCTCACAGTACTATACATATGTCTACTTAGCTGCATGGCAGACAGCAGGTATGTGTATATCCTCCCACATATATTACCATATGTTAGTGGAGAATGGTAAAGTTGCACACAGGGACACACCTGGTACTGTTCATGGACCATGAAATGATACAAGGTCACTCCACCTCAGAACAACTCCTTATAGAAGGCAACCACCACTTCCTGACATGAAATATCTAGACAGCAATAAACAACATTATGAAGAGATTACATGGCAATTATATAAAATTATTAACAAAACCCTGATTAATATAGAATACAGTGTTTACAATAAGGTCAAAATTAGTTGAGTAATATGTCATTCAAAGTGTAAAATGATTGGAAATGCATTGATTCATCAGCAAGTTAGAAGTATGAATGTTAGATCAAGTAAAGTGGTGTGAAAGTTGCAAGGAGATTTGAGTTTTTGAATACAGTGGGAGAAAGGAAGGAGAAATTATGTGATATAGTTAGAAAAGAGGTACTGGCAGTTGATAGTTTTCTGGAGATGTGCCTTTAGTTGGGTTTGAAATATTGGACAGGATGAAGTGTCTTTGATTAGGAGAGGATATATTCAAATTGTCTAGGACAAGTATAGAGAAACAAGGATCTATGTAGTGGAGATTCTATGTGTGGAGATCAGGGTTCCTGTACTGCATATCATCAAAATGATGCTGCACTATTCTTCATTCTAGTGATGCCCATGGCTGGTGACAACCATTCAGTCATTTCATACCAGCCATGAACTTTTTTAAAGGCACCATCATAGGGCTGATTGGACTTTCAACCAAGGTAAAGATAAACTTGTAAAAAAACGACCAAGAAGTTCAGGCAGTCGGGAATTGCCACAGCAAATTCACTCACAATGTAAATCCACACTGAAGGAAGATAATCCAATTCCACAGCTATAATGGATGTTTTATTTTTAAAAAACAAGCACAAGCATGAACAATACACGGATGACAGTTTACCCGGGTTTCGTCCGCCAAGACAAACTTCATCAGAATAAACAATGTAATTGTTGCTTCACTTAAATACACAGGTCCCACCCTATTAATTATAAAATTCAATTAAACTATTGAACTATTAACTAAGTGTGTTGCACTGGTTACGTTGAGTGATGTTGCTAATAAAGCATGAATATGACTTGTCAATAGATAGAGATACCTTAAAATGAAAAACAAACATAAAACCATACATATATATATATATATATATGAATTAAAAATACAAATACATTAAATGTAACATATATTAAACAGAAAATATATTTAACATATATTAAATGAATGTATATCTATATACATATTTTATCAAATGTATAATATGTATATTGGCAACAAAACATATCCTGTTTGAATAATTCATAATGTGCGTATATATATAATTTCATAAAACCCTATACAACATATCACTAAATAACAATAAATAAATATCACAATGATTCTTATCACTACAATAATGTAAATAAATTATTCATAATGTGTACATATATGTACAAAATCCCACCAAATATATTAACTATGAATTTTCAAATGTGTTCTACTAGTTTTAATGCTAATCATTTTTCAAACGTATCCATATACATGCTTATCATTTATGGGTATTTGATGGATATTTAATACTATATTATGATCTACCCTTAATGTAATTTTTTCTAAGAATGGGTTTGATACTACAGTATTCATTCAACCCGGGCTAATTGTAGGCATTCAACAATATCTGCCACCTTAATTCCTGTACATCTAAATCATATTTTGTGTGTCTCCCCTGTACATCATATTCTATATGTTCAATAACACAAAATTTAAAACTATGATTGGTATTTAATCGTATATGTCTAGCTAGGGCATTCGTGGTTTTCATGTGTTGAATATCTAGCAGATGTTCTTTAATCCTATTCCTAAAATTTCTGCTAGTTTTTCCTATATAGAATGCTTTGCAATGTTGACAAAGTGCAACATATATGACATTAGAAGTGTGACAATCAAAATGCCCTTTTATTTTAATATTATAAAAATTGACCACAAACTTATCATTTGCATTATTAATGTGAGTACAGGTTGTGCATCTACCACAATTGAAATTGCCTATTGGCATATTGGTTGTATGCCTCCGGGAATCCATTTTATTCTCAAAGTGTTCTTTAAAAGATATATCTTTTTTATACACGAACCTAAGTTGTCCTTGAAATATATGTGCCATGGTGTTGTCATTTGTCAGTAACCCCCAGTTTCTTTTAATGATATTCTTGATGATTTCAAAAGAATCATCATACACAGAAATGTATAGGGGTATCTGCTTTATGTCTTCATTATTTATATTGACTATATCATTATTAACACCGTGGCACAATATAGCCTGATATGTTCCTGTAATTCTCTTATTCTTAACTTCCTGTTTGATTTTTTCACACAGGAATTTGGGATAACCCCTATTAAGACACATACTCTCCATAAATTCTAGTTCTTTAATAAACTCTCCCTCTTTACTGATCATTCTGGCCGCCCTGACCATCTGACCCTTGACAACTCCCTTTTTCTGATGGTCAGGGTGCCAGCTGTCATAGTGGAGGTAGGAGTTTGAAAAAGTCGATTTTCTATGGATATTAGATTTTAAATTTCCACTGTTCCTATTATAGGTTAATTGCACATCCAAGTATGTTATAGTGTCATAACCAATGTGATGTGTAAATTTCAAAAATCGAACATTGTGGTTGATATACTCAAGAAAGGTATGTAAAACCATTTCATCGTTGTCCCATACGATAAAAATATCGTCCAAATACCTAGAGTATAATTTGATGTGTTTTTGAAATGTACTTTTGAAAACATAGTTATATTCCCAATAAGTCATTATTAGATTTGCGTACATGGGGGCACATGCTTCCCCCATGGCCACCCCATCAGTTTGTTTATAGTAATTTCCTTCGTAAAATAAAAAAATTATTATATAAGACAATATCCATAAGGCTAATCAATGTATTGATTTTAGTCTGATCAAATATTTTAGATTCAAAAAGTTGTTCTTCTAACCAAATCAATCCTATATCGTGTGGAATGGATGTAAATAGATTACATACATCCACCGTAACGAATATATATCCATAATTCATCTTGAATTCATTCATCCTCCTGAGAAAATCCCAAGAATCCTTTGTTATATATGGAAATTTGGTCATACTCTGTTTGAAATAATGGTCTAAATATTGACTGATGAAGCAAGTCTTGCTTCTCTTTCCATCAACTATTGGTCTAAATTGTAAATTATTAAGACCTTTATGAATCTTGGGTATGCCAAATATTCCACTTATAACAGGATATTCATTTTTCATATATTCATATTCATCTTCCAAAATTTCACCTTGCATTAACATATCCTCCAATAAAATGTCAATTCTTTGATGGGCAATATTAATTTCATTTAAACTTATTTCAGAATAAGAATTGCCCAATAACATTGTAGTCATATATGAGATATAATCCCCTTTGTCAGTTATAACCACACCACTAGCTTTATCCGGCCTCATTATCCTGATATCCTTAAGGCCTAATATGTAGTTAAGTGTGTCTTGTTCGTCCTTAGTCATGTTGTTATGTATGGGTTTCCGATATTGTTTATGAAATTCCCTCATATCCATTTCAGTCAATTTCTCAAATATTGCTATTTTGTCATTCATTGGGGGGTTGAAAACACTGGGTTTAGTCAGTTTATTATGACATTTATTGTACCTACTTTCATTGATATTTTCATTATAAAAGATTTTCAAATTTAATTTCCTACTAAATAGTTTTAAATCTATTATTGAGTTAACTAATTTGCCTTTCCGGCAAGGTACAAAATTAAACCCTCGTGAAAAAAGGTTAGCATGTTCACTATTCATTTCATTTTGGGAATAATTGAAAATTTTATAATCTCCATAATTATTAGTTACTACAATGGGATTGCTTAGAAATTCTTTATTTACTGGTTCAAAGTTGTTGGTTGAAATACATTGGTTCACCCTATCAAGATAATTGTCCGGATTCAAGTCAATATAAAAATTTATGGGAATAATATTTTCGTTATCTGTCAAAAATATATTAGATTTATTAATGTTTTCAACATTCGTGGCATTATCTATATTTTTCATTTCTATGATTTCCATGTTGTTGCCCATTGTATTTACATTGATGTATACTTGATCAGGGTAGTCATATGTGGTAAGGTTTAACAAAGTTTGATCTCCCTGATATGCATTATCAAATTCTATAGGTGTTTCAGTATTATTGGTAATTCCTAATATTTCATCTTCTTTATTTCCATCCTTACAGGAACATTGAATAAACACATCCTCAATACCATAATTCCTTTCTGTTTCATTGTCACATGCAATATAACTCTGTCCATATATGTTGTTACAAAGATGCACGTAACTTGTGTTAACATTATGTTCATTTTTATGTGTTATTCCTGTTTCCATTTGAATATCAAAAACAAAGTCATCCTGTAAATGTGGACTAGATGTTATATATTCATTCATATTTTCAACTATATCAAATTTCACAAATTCATTGTTAACAGAATTGTCAAAATATTTTTCGTTAATAATATTGTATGCAAAAAACAAATCATGTCCACTTGACTCATCACAACAAACACACAAACCTTGACATGTATGTTGCTTAGATACTTCAGTATTATGTGCAAAAACCAAATCATGTCCACTTGATTCGTCACAATTAACACACAAACCTTGATTGGACTTTCCTTGTAATGGTCATGTGGGAGATAAGCATAATGCAGCTATTTTGCATTGACTATGCAGACATTGTCTGGTTAGCATTAGCAGAAGCTGCCTTTGTCATAAATCTCTGAAAATGGAGTCCCATTTGGAGGAACAAACCAGTATCCTGTGACTCTCATGTAGTACAAGACAGTGCTACTAGTACGGCATGTATTCATGCAGGTGTGTAGCATGAGCTCATAGTCACTAGATGATAGAAGTACACATAGGCAGCCGGCTACATTTTAAGTTGCAGATGCATGGTAACAAAATAAAGCCTATGTGCCTTTTAGAAAAGTATAACCAGGTACCCCACTTCCATTTTGTATAATAGCTTGCACAGATTTTGGAAACATTATTGGGTATCTGGGCAGCAGTGTTAGGGGTTATAAAAGTGATTCCTGGACATGTAACATGATCTAAAGATCTGTTATAAGCTGTTTTTCTTGTACCCGCATAAGGATGTGCACTTACACTGAAAGTGATCTTAGTAAAGCTAGCAGTATAAAGATGCATTGTTTCATATCCTTCATATTATAGATTGTCTGGAAACCTGATAGCCCACAATGTCACAGCAAAGTGTCTTTGCACTTTTATGTCATTATTGCATTGTGGATATAAGCTGTGTGAGCTGTATGATGGCATATGTTGAGGCATGCAGCAGACCTATGCCTACACACCGCCACATATAGCTGTCCCTCCATGGTACTAGAGTAGGGATGTGTTATAGATGTTATCCATGGTGCCTCCTCATACTGACAGTAGGGCTGACTGCTATGCCCTTTACCTACCTTTTGGTCCTACCAAATAGGATTACTACTGTGTGGCATATATATGTGTGTGTGTATATATATATATATATATATATATATATATATATATATATATATATATATGCTGTAAGTATTGACATGGCTGTTCCTAAATGTAGCATATGGCATAGTCCAATAGATGTCTGTGTAGTGTCAGTGTGGTATAACTAGACTACTCCTTAATCAGTGGGTGATATCTCATCATTCCCAATAAAATATAGTCTGTAGTTTTGAGTCAGGTTG
This sequence comes from Protopterus annectens, assembly GCF_019279795.1. Classification (NCBI taxonomy): domain Eukaryota; kingdom Metazoa; phylum Chordata; order Ceratodontiformes; family Protopteridae; genus Protopterus; species Protopterus annectens. Next base: position 234,634,151 of record NC_056726.1, on the reverse strand, counting down.
ACAGAAGAGGTTAGGCAGCTTTAGCCTTGCAGAAAATGATGTACTACAAGCATTTAGGACATATAGATGGCACCTGTTGGGGAGTGTTGTCCTAACTAGCTTTTATTGGATCAGGTATGGCAGATAGTGGTCCATGAGAGAAATGCCATACAGAGACATTATCACACATTACAGCAGTGTCATGAGCATTTTGGCAGCATGCTACACCATGCCAAGGGAAAAGCATGATGTGAAGTTGTTCTGTTTTGCCTTCATTCTCACTGATGAGTTCTCGGCCAAATGCTAAAGCTCAAGGTCTTTAAACAGCTTGTGGCCTACTTCCTATCCCATGATGCAACAGTGCTTCCCCCAGATCTTGTATGGCGCTGCAACAGATCGGGTGTTCATCGAACAGCTCTGGCCAGTATTGACAAACTTTTGATATTTGTCTAACAAAATTTGTTTGTTGTTAGTTAGCTACTTGAAACACTTGTCTCTTTTGTTAGAGTGCTTTTTCTCCTTTCTTGAGGCCTTTTATTTTACGCCATTTTTTTCTATAAGTGAATTAGAATAGTTATTGTTAGATTACATAACTTACTCCCTATCCTTTATATGTAGCCTGTTTTTTTATTAGGGCATTAATAATATATCTTTTCTGTTAACTTGCAAATACTTTTTATTCAACCCTGCATTTTTTATTAGGGTTGTATAATAGTTGTTGAACAGTTTGCTGTGTTTCATAGTTATTACAGTTATTATAGTTAGTCTTAGACTCTTCTTTATTAGGGTTATTTTTCTTATATAGATATTATCTGTGTGCTGTATATATATATATATATATATATATATATATATATATATATATATATATATATATATGCATATTTTGTTATATATAGAACTAGAGTTTGTTCTGCCTTGGGTAATTTTCAGTTGACAGTTATGTCTGAAAAAGTTAAATCTGGGTTTAAAAAATGACCGAAATGTGGATAGAAGATGGCAGTTACAGATGATCGTACAAATTGTGTTTATTGTTCAAGTGAGCTTCACCTACAGAAAATTGTGCATCTGTCACTCTTTTAGCTCTCGCATTCTTCATGAATGCAAGAGTAAACTGATAGCAAGAGGTCTCTTGAAATCTTCCTTTGAAGATGCCTTAGACAAGGACAAGCCTACTAAGTCTCCAAAAACTGTGTCTACAAGCTCTTTATCGGAGTTGGAGCCAAGAAAGGGCTCATCGACTTCAAAAGCAACTAAATCTTGCAAGATTGCCACCTCGGCACCTAAGCTTATGGAGACAGAGTTATTGTGGTCAATGGGAGCTGGTCCCCAGCCTTGGAGCTGGTATCTCCCACTTTAAAATCTCCTATTTTCCAGTCTGAGACATTGTCCATTGCTTCCCGGTCCTCAAGACTATCGGATAAGGACGTGGCTCGAGTAGTACAGAGACTTCTATAGATACAGGCACTAGCCAAAATTCTGTTAGGTCTGACCCTTAGGGCTTCAGAACTGACCCAGACTCAACTGTTTCTTTGTTTCCTCTTCCGATTCAACCCAAAGTTTTGGAGCTGGAGTATTTGGAACTGATGATTGTAGAACCTTCACAGCTGACACCCATTGGGCTTTCGTTTCCGACTGCTCTGACCTCTTTGGTACTCACCTTAGAGTCTAGGAGCCGACACTCACTGGTCGGGTCAGGAAAGGATAGTCATACTGATGTTTCGGTGCTGACTTTGCCTCTCGGGGCCTCGGCTTGTGTGAGCTCAGCACCTACCTCAGGTTTTGGAGCTGCGGAGATTGCCTGTTTCTATGGATCCAGATGTCTTTTCGGACTGGAGCCGCAGGGCTTTTGATGCCATGAGGATAGTGTTGTCCCCTCTGCACCCACAATATGGGTACCAGCAATCACCTCCCCTAAAGTTCCTGTGTCTGCCTCTGCTTCACTGATCCCTCAAAGCGTAGAGACCCAGAGTCTCAGGTCCCCCCATCGGGTGAGCCCTGTTCTTCCAGGACCTCCCCAGAAGCTCCCTCTGAGGAGGTTCCCAGTAAGAGAACTTGAAGAGGAAGCATCTGGATTCCCCACAGGAATCCATCACATCAGATACTGACTTAGATGAGTCAGAAGGGTCCCCACAGTCCCCCTCTGAAGATATCCCTTTTGATGATATCTTAGAAATCCTAAAACGGAGGGGTGGCTGGAATCCCCTTAACCCTACTGATGATGAGTCAATACTCCTGAAGGCTTTCGGGTCTCAACCCTCCACCTCTTGAGTGACTCTGCCTTTTGATGAGTTGATGGACCTTCTTTCTCGAAAGGCGTGGGAGTCCCTGGATACCATAGAACCAGTTCCTCGGAGGTCGAATAAATTTATTATGTCACCTCAGGACAAGGCTTTCCTTACCAAAGGAGTACCTGTTGATGCTATGGTGGTGGCAGCAGCCACTAAGAAGGAGCTATTGGAGACCTCCACATCTGTTCATCCTCCTAATAGAGATTCTAGGATCATGGACAGATACGGAAAGCGCATGTTTAGTTCAGCGGCCTTTACTCTTTGATCCCTGAACAATCTCACACATTTCTCCAGACTACACAGAGATCTTCTTAAGGAGTTAGGTGATACTCTTCAGTGTGTGGTAGCTGTGGGGGTCTCAGATAAGGTAACCTCCCAGCTTGCTACCCTAAATTCCCTTATATACTCTTCCATACATCTGATTTCATATGCAGCAGATGGAATGAGTCGGGCAGCAGGTATAGGAATTGCTCTTAGGAGACACTCCTGGATGCGCTTATGTTCCTTTGCGGAGCCCTACAAGTCATTCTTTGTAAACACCCACTTTGATGGTTCATCACTTTTTGGAATGAAAGTGAAGGAAATGCTTACCAGGTGTGAGCAAGATGGAAATACTCTGTCTGCTATAGGAGTACATTTTTTCCACTCCTACCAGACCTTATCCTAATGGTTGGAAACGTGGGAAAATGTGGTTCCATAAAGCCCAAGGAGCTTTCTTTGGCACATGTGGTGAAACCTCCTCTAGAGGCAGAGGAGGGTGCAATAATGGGGGACGCCATCCATGCGGCAGAGGGGGCCCGAAGAACCAGGTTGACAGGGATCAGTTCTTTGGCAAGCTGTACCAGTGCTCCTGTAAGGAGGCCTGCCTGTCCATCTCTGGAGGCAGTCGTGGGACGCTTATCCTTGTACCCAGACACCTGGCTAAAAATTACAAAAGATCAGTGGAAACAAAGCATAATATCCAGAGGATACACTATTCCCTTTACTACCACCCAACCCCTGTGAAAAAAAATCCCAGATGTTCCACCCAATCACAGGGAACAGGCAACTACAGAGATTACAAGATTGCTAGAAAAAAGAGTCATCCAACCAGTCCCAGCAGATCAGAGAGAATCCAGAACTTACTCAAGGTTCTTTTTAGTTCCAAAGAAAACAGGGGACTGGAGATCAATTTTGGATCTCAGCAGGTTGAACAAATCTGTCAAGAAAACAAAGTTTCAGATCGTCACACTACAGCCTATACTTCCTTTTCTAGGAAAGGACAATTGGATGTGCTCAATAGAGCTTCAGGATGCGTATTACCATATAAAGATGGCCAGAACATCCAGGGATCATCTGCGCTTTCAACTGGGAGCCAGTCACTTTCAGTTTTGGGATCTGCCCTTTGGTCTCACTACAGCCCTCAGAGTGTTCAGCAAATGCATGGCAGTAGTCACAGCTCACCTGAGGTGGTTAGGATTCCGGGTGTTTCCATATTTAGATGAGTGGCTCCTCACTGCCACCACCAAGCATCAACTCATACATGCAAGGGAAACGACCTTAGATTTTTGCAGTCATTTGGGGATTACTATAAACTGGGACAAATCTGCTTTAAAGCCATCCAGATGTACCATCTTTATCAGAACAGATCTCAACACAGTTTCCATGGCCATAAATCTTCCAATGGAAAATCTCATCCCCAAACAGAGAGCCCCAGTTTCAGTAGTGCTCAAATTACTAGGGACCATGGCAGCAGCCATCATTGCCATTCCATTAGGCCGAATGCACATGTGGATACTGCAATGGCTTGTTTTCACACAATGGTCTTATCAGGAACTTCCAATGTTTCACCATATCATAATAACAAAGTCATGCAAGAAGGCTCTTCTTTGGTGGCTGACCTCTCCTCAAACGACAATTGGACATCCCTTTGTTCTTTCAACCCCGGTTGCCACTGTGACCACGGATGCCTCCCTGATAGGGTGGGGTGGGGGGCATTTTCAGGGAAGGACAGCCCAAGGCACATGGGAGAATCACAAGGCTCATCTGCATATCAGTGTCCTAGAGATGAGAGCGGTACTTCTAGCGTTGCAGTCCTTTCAAAGCTTTCTACCTCTAGGGACTATTGCGATACAGACTGATGATATGTTAGTGGTCTGGTACATAAATAAACAGGAAAGAACCAGATCATGCCCCTTATGTCCAGAGGCCTTGAGAGCATGGCAGTGGGCAATTTCCACCCAGCGCTTTCTGATAGGAATGCACATTCCGGGGAGGTCCAATGTGATAGCGGCCAAATTGAGCTGAGCAATACTGTCTCCTCACGAGTGGTCCCTGAAAGAAGAAGTAGTGGAAAGGATATTCTGCAGATGGGGCCAGCCTTGCTGCAATTTCTTTGCAACCCCCACCAACACCAAATGCAGCAACTACTTTGCCCTAATCCCCAACTCGGAAGATGCCCCAAGGGATGCACATGTACACAATTGGCCCCCGGGACTTCTTTATACCTTTGCCCCATTTCCTCTGATACCCAAATTTGTACAGAAAGCCAGCACTTTGGGAAGGACCATTATTTTGATAGTCCCTTACTGGCCTCGTCAAATTTGGTTCCCCTTTATACAGCCTCATCTACTGGAGGAACCGTGGATCCTGGACCCAGTTCCAGATCTTCTGATACATTCATCAGGGATTCTTCATCCTGCAATTAATACCCTAAAATTGAAAGCTTGGCTGCTCCAGTTCCACAAGTTATCACCTGCAGTACAGAACATCCTAATTTCCTCTCATAAATCTTCTACTAGGAAACTATACTTTAGCAAGTGGAAAAGATTTTCTATATGGGCATCAAATAATAATGTTGATCTATCTATGGCTTCGATTTCTTCCATTCAAGAGTTTCTGACTAAATTGTTTTATGAAGGAGTGGCTGCAGCAACCCTTAGAGTTCAATTGGCAGCAATCTCTAATTTTCATATTGGTGATCAACAAGACTCCCACCATGTCACATAGACTTTCTAAAGCATTTCTTAAGGATACTTTTCACTTGAGAACACCTATTAGAACCCATCTGCTCCATGGAATCTTAATTTTGTGCTCTCATGGATCATTTTACCCCCCCCCTTTAAACCTGCATCATCCTGTGATTTTAAATACCTATCATGGAAGACCATTTTCATAGTAGCTATTACTTCCGCTCGCAGAATTTTGGAACTACAGGCCTTGTCCATCAAACTCCCATACTTGATTTTTCATAATGATAGAGTAACTCTGAGAACAAATCCTTCATTCCTACCTAAGGTTTGTTCTGAAACAAATCTCAACCAGACTATAGAATTACCTGTGTTTTTTCCCAAATATACAAACAAAATGGAACACATGTTGCACAAACTCCATATCCATAGGCAACTTTGAATCTATCTAGACAGGACTAAGGACTTAAGAAAATCGGACCAACGTTTTGTCTCCTTTTGAGATTCAAAGAAGGGTACTCCAGTGGTTAAAACCATGTTATCGAAATGGTTGTCAGATTGTATTGCTTTCACATACAGCTCTTCGCAGATGACATTAAATCATAAAGTCAAGGCTCACTCAACCAGGGCAATTTCTACTTCTTCAGCCTATGTGGCACGGCTGCCTATAGATACTATTTGTGCAGCAGCCACATGGTCCTCACCTCATACCTTTATCACTCATTACAAATTGGATAAGGCCCCCAGGGACAGGGACTCCTTTGGTTCTATGGTTCTGAGGAATATACTCCCATGAGCCACCCAAGGATATGGTGCTTGGGACGCTTATCCATCAGTGAGAATGAAGGTGAGATAGAACTTCACATTAAGAAGTTATGTACTTACCATAACATTCCATGTGAGTTGTTCATCTCACCTTCATTCTTACGTCCCACCCACCAATCCCTACCTTTAAAGTCTTGAGGGCCGGGAAGCTCCAAGTCCTAGTGATAGTTTGTCCTTGTCTACAGTATTCTTATTTCAATGCCTATAGTCTTTAGTTATCAGTATGTTTGAGCAAACAAGATCTGAGGGAAACACTATTGCATCATGGGATAGGGAGTAGGCCATAAGCTGTTTGAAGACCTCAAGCTTTAGCATTTGGACGAGTCGGAGTCAAGGATCGGCCCCGAACCCATCAGTGAGAATGAAGGTGAGTTGAATAACTCACATGGAACATTATGGTAAGTACATAACTTCTTATTTGACAGTAGCTAAGAATTTGGTTGTGGTGGTGGGATGGCCTGCTAGAACCAGAGAGACATTAAGGATCATTGCAGGGGACAATGATTCTGGAAATCCCTGAAGGAGCGGGCACTGGTTTGAGGATGGACCCCTGCCTTCATTTCAGTGTATGATGCACAAGATCAGCGCATACAAAAGTTAGCCCGACCAAATCATATTTTTAGCGAAAGTGTTATTAAAGGATCATCCAGTATCCAGTTATGTCTGGATGGCAACAGCAGTAAGTTGGGTTTGCATGTATGTCTTGCATAGACTCCAATATAATGTATTACAGAGGTGTATGGATTTGGCACAGACACATGCTCACTCCCTTTTGTCTTTTGTTGTGTATTTACATGGAAATTGACTTCTGTAATGTCTGCTGTTGAGGCCAAGGCAGGAAAACAGGCTGATGATGATGAGACACAGATACCGGAGTCACAGTCTGATGATATAGTGACAATGTCTTTGTCCATACTTGGTGGGTATTGGATGAAGCTGTGGCCTCACTCATATATGAATCTGAGACTGCATAGTCTAAATGCTTAACATCTCCACAGGGGAGAGGTATTACCATGTGGCTCCAATCAGCAGTGATGCCTCCCTGGTTGTAGCTGCAGAAGATGAGCACACTGCATCTGAGATACATTTGAGGTGTACATACCCATCAATTTGCAACATTTCTATGGTGCCCATTGCTGTTACATATCATAAATGGTCCCAGGCTTGTGAGCAGTGCTCAAGATCAGTTACCAGTTATACTGCTGTATTATCCAGGTGCTCCATCCAGGTCATGATTCTGCAGTCACATGTTGACTGTAAGGGGGGATCCCAATTCCTCATACAACATGCATGTAGTGTCCGCAAATCATGTTCATGAAATGGCACCACACTCCATTGTTGGCTGAAATTATCTCTGACACTAGCCAGCAACTCAAGACGCCCATCTCCAGCTCCTGAGATATGCCCCTCCAGCCAATGTGTATAAACAGATGTGTCACTATGTCCTTAGTCAGCTGTGCATGTGGAGACCACTTTGACCCATCCTACCCCCCTCCACACTACTGTGTGGTAAATGTTGGAATGTCTGGTGAAAGTATGGCTTGTCCAAATAGTGACCAGCATAGCCTACTATCTGTGCTGTGTATATCATTTATTCTGCATTGCACACAGAGCAAATAATATGTGCATAGCTCACTCTTAATGGTGCATGTGTCACTTGTTCTGTGTGCAATGCACTTTTAGTATGTGCTCACCAAGGCCTGTAAATCTGAACTAGATGTTGTTGCTTTGTTTTGACTTGCACTGCTAGGTGCTACAACCTTGGCTGTATGGGAGTGTGTAGGTATGTAACTGCAATTTGCTTCTATTTCACATGCTTTCACTGAATGAAGATGTTGATGTACCTTCCCTCCTCCCCGTGTATATAATAAGTCTGAGCATACCAGGACTTCTGAACCAGCACATCTTATCATCAGCATATTATGGATCATACAACATTGTAAGAACATCCTGCAGGCTGTGGCAACATTTTACTGGATTGCCCCTAATATATATGTTGAGCCAGTAGAAGTATGTTTTGAGCAGGCTAAAAATATACTCTGCACTGTTACAGGTTTGTATATGTGCAGTGTCACAAACCAGGGCACATATAGGTATACATTGTCACCTGCAGCACAGTATGATATTTTGGGGTGGGGAATTGCTATGAATATAAATAACATATAACTGTAGCTGAATGCTTCGATATTAGGTGTACAGCCTGCACTTACTGACTAGATGCACTGTGGTGTTTTGCTATGGAGGAAGTGGTGATACCGTGGAGCTGTATACCATACTTCAGAATCATGGAAAGTGTCTCAGTGGTTTGTAGACAGTTGATTCACTATGCTGTAATGCAACTTGGGACTATGAATTGCTAATGCACCTACATTCTCCTTTCAGGCAACTTCTCCCAATTGACCTAAAGGAAAATCAGCACTTACTCCAAATTCAGAATGTAGTTCATAAAGCATCACTTCATCTAAGCTAAATGCTTCTGCTTAAACACATGCCCCGGGATTCAATAAACTCTGTAGGCTCCGTGCAAAGACAACATGGATTGCCTTTGCGTAAGTGATATGGCTTATTATGTGGCATTGCGCAGCCCCGTGCCATGAATATTAATGATGTGCTGCACGCATAAGCAAAGTTTTGCTTCTCTCCCTGGTGTTTCTGGCCAAGAAACTTGTATACTGAATCATTCCACACAACCTTTTAATGTCAATAATGTGGTCAAACAGTAAACTAAAGGGGAGAACAGAAATGTACGTCATTATATATTGAGTGCAGTCTTCAGTAATTTCACAATACACCACACATTTTACAAGGAACAGACCAACAATATAATACAAATATCTGGACATTCTGCAAAACTGTGGACAGTCTCCTTTTTGTGATTTAATTTCTTTTTTTTTTTGTTTTTGTTTTCTTTTCCAGTGTTTGCATGATGCGCTGCTTAACATAAACATGTTTAGCTGTGTGCTATGCACACCATCACGCAATAATTCTTTAAAGAAAAGAAATGGAGTGAAGTAGTGAAATGGGGAGCAAACAGGGTAAAAGACAAAGTGAAACCAAGACAGGAATGTGCAGAAAGGATGTAGAAAAAATCATGGCTATCCATTTCTTCTGGAATAAAAACATGAACATATATGCACAAATTTTGCTGAATTTGGATGGTCACCTCCAGAGAGAGGGGGTGACCAAAACACAATCTGTTTTATAAGACTTGGAAAGAATCATTTGTGCCATGAAGACACATGTACAAAATGGAGATCTATGTATGGGATGACTTTTACAGCTGTCCTTTTTTTTTGAGAGAGGAATGTTGTGAGGGGCTGTAGGAATGTTTGGGTGAGGTAAGTTGGGCAGTTGAGGAAGCAATTGCAGGTGGACAAGACAAACAAGACAAGATTAAGGGATGGTGAAGGAAACCATGGATGGGGAGAGGGTGGGAAATCTCAGTCCAATGCACATCAAAGTGGTTGACAGTGAGAATCTAGTCCTCACTTAGTGGACTGTCATCCCTGTCACTTCACTGTGCCGCTGGATGCAGTGTCTGATGTCTGAACCTCCTAGGGGTGCTCTGCACAAGGATGGCGAGCAGGCACTTCATCTGATGTAGGTATGCACCAACAGTGAAGCACACAGTCCTACACACCATCCCTGGCAGTTTGTCATGGGTGATAAACTCACCCCCTCCACCACTGCTCCCAGAGGGAGCTACAGGCCTATCCCCCGGGGCAGAACTACCTGAGGGGCCAGGTAGTGCAGGGGTGGCAGAAGGGGTGCTACTAGGTACTTCACCAGACATAGTTCATAGTTCATAGGAAGGTACTAGGCTATCGGCCCAAGGGCCTCCGTAAGCCTAGCCAGCAATGTACCATAGCTTACGCCACCCAAGAAAGTTATTTTCCTGTGCCACTGTCCAGCAGAGACACAGAAGTGATGCCTGGGGTGTATTTCCTATTTCCCATCCACTCATCAAGATTTTTCTTGAAGAGTGCTAATGAAGAACTTTACTTGACATAAATGGGTAGCTTGTTTCAGAGTATAGGAAGTCTCTGGGACAGGAATCTATCCCTCCAGCATGTCCTGTTTATTGTGGTGACAAGGTTTAGGTCCCTAGAGCATGTATCTTGGAAGGATTGGGATTTCTTTTGGTGTAGCATGTCCAACAGCTCTGGGTTTGACATAGCTTTATATGTTAGGCAGAGATCACCTCGGAGTAGGCGATATGCTACGGAGTAAAGCTGGAGTTTTTTGAGGCAGTCAGTGTAGGGCATTTGTTTGAGGCCAGTAATCCTCTTTGTGAGGTACTTCTGTGGCCTTTCCAGCTGCTGCAGATGTCTTGTGAGGTACATTTCAAAAAGGGCATTGTACTCTATAATGGGTCTAATGAGTGATGAGTAGAGGGGAACAATGACCTCTTTTTTCCTGGATGAGAACCCTTTTATGATGAGGTGTGCCACGTAGAAGGACTTCCTGACTACTGTGGCAATGTGACTATCAAAGGAGAGACTGCTGTCCACCTGGGTCCCAAGGTCTCTTATCACACATTCAGTGTTAAGTAGATTGCTGCCTATGTGGTAGTTCATGGGTACAGAGTTTTTACCAAAGGGGATGACACTGCACTTTTTGGCATTGAGCTTGAGGCCATGGCTCTGACCCCAGGCATCTGTCTCAGTGAGGCCCTTCTGTAGGATGTCCACATCATTTGGGGACTTGACTATGGCTCCTAGTTTGCAGTCATCTGTGAACTTCATTAGCCAGAGGCCTTCTGTGTTAGCCTGTACTTCAGAGAAGTAGATACCAAACAGGAGAGGTCCCAGGATGGAACCCTGTGGCACTCCACTTGTCACTGCATTGAGGTCAGATTTGAGTCTGCAACTTTTACAGTGTGGGTTCTGTCAGTGAGTCAGTTGGCAACCCATCTTGTGATGTAGGGATTTATACCTAGTTTAGTGAGTTTAGCTATAATTCCAGAATGGGGGATGGTGTCAAAAGCCTTGGCGAGGTCAAGATAGGCTGTGTGAACCACCTTACCCTCATCCATGGTTTTGGTGACTCCCTCAAAGAAGTCGATCAGGTTCAGGAGGCATGATCTGCCTTTCACAAACCCAAACTGGGTGGGATCCAGAGTTTGGAGGTTACCAATGTCTTTGTTTATGAGTTCCATGATGATACGTTCCATGGCCTTGCAGACTGGGCTCGTCAGGCTAATAGGTCAATAGTTCCCAGGATCATGGTGGATCCCCCTTTGTGGAGTGGGATAACTATTGCTGTGTGCCATTCAGTGGGCACAAAGCCTGATGCAAGGCTATTATTGAACATGGTGCTTAATAGGGGAGCCAGTGTGTTCTGGTTAATGTAAAACTCAGCCTGGAATGTTGTCTGGTCCCATGGATGCTGTGTTTTTGGCTTTAGAGAGTGCAGCTTTTACCTGTGTAGTTGTGATTACAGGGACTCTGCATTCTTCCTGTACAGATATGGGCCCTTTAGGGGGTGAGAGGGGGATAAAGTTAGCACTGACCCGATCTGCCAGGATGTTGGCAATATCAGTTGGTTCTGTAATTTTTGTGCCTTTGTGCTGTAACTCAGAGCAGATCTGGGTGTTGCCATCTAGATTCTTGACATAGCTATAGAATGCTTTGTGGTTGTCCTTGGATTTTGTGGCAATTTTGTTTTCGTAGCTAGCTTTGGAGGATCTTATAAGGGATCTCAGCTTCTTACTGAGGCTGACCAAGGAGCTCCTCCACTCTTGGGATTTTACTCTCTTTTGCAACAGTTTCTTCCTTCTGTTGTACAGTTTGTTTATGGTAGGGGACAACCAGATTGGCTTCCTTTTTTTGGCGGATAGCGTCTTGGTTTTGTTTGGGATAGCACGATCCATGCACTCATGTAAGTGCTTATACAGTGCATTTGTGTAGGATTCAGCAGTTGTAACTGTATTGTCCATCTGCATGGGTGTCATGAAGTTCACCACTTCTGTGTTAAGAAGCATGAAGTTGGCTTTGGAGAAATTTTTTACTGTGGTTTCCTTAATGGGGGTGGGGGCGGGATGTGGATATCAAGGGTGATAAGCTTATGGTCGGATCGGACCAACGAGGAGTTGACTTCAGGTGTGGAACACCGGTCACTCATGTTGGCAATGACTAGGTCTAGGATATTGTTGCCCCTGGTGGGGATGTGGATAAGTTGATCTAGGGCATTGGAGTTTATGAATTCCAGAAAGAGTTGAGCTAAGGAGTTGGTAAATGAGTAGTTTTCCCAGTTAATGGTGGGGTAGTTGAAGTCGCCCATTATTAGGGTGTTTGGTTGGACCCTAATATTTTCCAGTACATCAAGAAACGAGGAGTGGGAATCCTGGGGCATGGTGGGGGATCTGTAGAAAGCTACAATTTGGATTGCAGTTTTGCCCAGAGTTAGTTGCACTTGTATAACCTCAGATGCATTATGCTGAGCAACTAGCCTGGAGGTGTGGATATCCCTAATGAATATGGACACACCTCCGCCTTTGCTTTTGTTTCGGTCCAGGTTACTTTGCCGAAAAGTGTGGTATGAGTTATAGCCTGGTAGTGCTGGGGTGCTCTCTGGAGCCTTGAACCAGGTCTCAGTCACTGCACAGATATCGATGTTCTCCATTTTAAGGAGTGCCTCGAGCGAGTGCATTTTGAGATTTAGACTTCTAGCATTGAGTAGCATTACCTTCAGTTTTTGTTTGCCTGTTCCTGTTATTGTGGTGAATTTGTTATTTGAACCCTGCCTAAAAAAGGCACTATAGGGACAGCAAGAGCCTTAGCCAGTATCCGAAATCCCAGGGGCGACAGGTGCAGGCCATCCGTGGCAAAGCATCGTGGTCTGTCGACCATATCATCCCAAGCAGACAGATACTGGATCCCCTTAGAATGACACCAGAAGCTTAACCTATTGCTTGGCAGAACAACTGTAGCCGGTTGAGTGGGGGGCAGCTGGATCCCAAGGGGCGGTCCTACCTCACTGTACTGGATAAAAACAAAAATAATAAAATAAACAAAAAAAAGAAGAGAGAGAAAAGGGTTGAAGTGAGAGAAAAAAGGGAGAACATTTGTACCTTCATATGTGACATACAAAGTATTGATACAAGTATTTGACTCTATTCTATTACCTTTGCTTTGAACAATGTCAACTTCTAACAAATACCTTTGTTTACTGTTAAGACTACCCAGCTCCTAACAGATGCACAATATACTACAGATTGCAGTAAGCAATCCTTGATGTGTAAATATATCATACATATGTCTGGTCCAAATATACTGATTACGGTTTACAGCAAGTCCTTGGTGACACTGGTTTATAGCTTTGACATTACATTGCAATACTGATAAAACCTTAACAGTATTGTATATTTGGGAAGTATGGATTTTGAAGGCACAACCTACGTCTACTTTGTAATAATGAACTGTTGTTTTGCCCTCCAGAATGCATGCATATTTCCCTATTACAATTAAGAAATGAATACTCAATTTGATGCAACTGTATAATTGACCAATAAATGCATCGTAACTCTTAATGCTAAAATAACTCCACTATTGGGATGCATACATACCACATGCATCTTGCATCAGTGCCAATCTAATGGCGTGGGCTCACACATTCAGTTCATGGTCTGTGATGACTGTGGGAAAAACAGAACAGAGCACAATACCATTAAGCATGCCAATCCTGACTCTATGCAGCTTTTAACTCTGAAAAGTAGTGTCTGTAAGTGATACTTACACATCCGTGGGGTGCCCCCAGTCCTACAATCCTTGATCCAGTGGTCAAGGGTATCCCTCTTACTCATCCTGATGTTTCTGTAGTGATTCCTGCATTGTTCACCAGTGTGGAGGATACCGGTAGCACTTTACAGAGCCTGGGCCGTACTATTCTATGCATTTGCCTTGGAATCCGCGCCACACTGCTCCCTCTGCAACAGCCTGGGCTAATTTTCATTCACAAGGAGTCCAACAAACACTTTGGACTCCAGGACACCCCATCTTTGAGCATGGCATCCCAAAAACTCTCTAGAAATGCCTGTCATGCCTATCACAGATCAAAATCAATTTAGAATGATGTTTTCCCTCCAATTGCAGGTATTGTGCTTAAAGGAAGTGCACACTTTCTGGATTTGCAACATTTGAAAAGTGTTGCCCAGCACTTACCATCACTCAAACATGTGTGAGATTGCACACTGCCAGGAAACATTTTTGTGTGCTGGCCAATAGTATTAATTGAATGTATCAGGTGTATGCTTCTGGCTGTCTGGGTATAATCTACTGCCTGGGTGGCATATTCATCTGATTTGTGCACTGCCGTTGTACACGCAAACAAAATGCGCAAAGCCAAAGCCTTTTGTTCTAAGAGGAGCATTACGCAAACAGTGGAACCCAAAAAAAAAAGAAAAAAGTATAAAACATGGAGAATTAGTTGAAATGTGGAAAATCAATCTATGGCATACACAGTAGAAACTGTTAGTACCCATGAGATATGACTACATAGGTCTGGATCCCAACTCTCACTGCAATGCACCATCATAAAATAGGAGGGGGGACTTACCCATCTTAGCCCCACAAACAGCTTTGCAGCAAATACATGACATATTTCCTCAAACTACCAAGTACAGCTGAATGTACACTGATATCAAGGCATGACCTTTTATTTGTAAATGTATTCAATGTACTATATTTGGATGCAGTGCACTTAATGATCACGCAACCTGCTATGATTATTCCTTGCAAATCTACAGCTGTGTCCTACCTTTCTGTGTTTTTTAGTCATTTATCAGAGACGTGCAGTGTGTAAGCCAGTCTATATCTTTTACCTTGAAATGCGTGAGGATATTCACCGACAATACTATGATATGCAGTTGCCATCAAATTAATGGAAGGTTGGATGACATAGACAAGTATAGGGTGTTGTTTTGGGGGTGGGGAGCAAAGGTGGGTTCCTGTCATGGAACATGCAAGGGTATAATGTTATTTCAAGGGTGGTGCACCCAGGCTGAGCTACTGTTATGGCACAAACAAGCCTGTGTTGCTCTTGTTACTCTCCTTGTTTTGCATCCTGCCTGTTTGATCTTGTGAAGGTGGTGAAGCTGGAAACTGCTATGCGTCTCATTACTTCTGAACTTCTCTCTGCTATGATTTCCCATTTTCAAACATATGTTGCTAAACTGAAGGCATGCAGTGATCATCATTACTTTAGGGAGGTATCAATGTGTGAATCTTTGAGGCCTGAGGCCTGTTACTTGCTAATGGACACATACAAGTCAAATAACTTAATGCTGTCGCATGTGACATTCGTTTCTGTACAAATCTCCCAGCATGTAGTTGCTTACTGTACCAAGTGATGAAATACAAGGCCATATCATAATATTATACAATACAGTACATGTTCAGAACTTAGCAGTTGCCACAGTGTTAGAGCAGTACACTGCCAATACATGGGGAGGTAAAGGCTGTGGCTCTGAGTTGAAACCAGCAGGGATCGAAGGGTTCCCGTATTGTGTCCCTGTCCATCCTGTAGCATTCTACAATGTCCATGTCGGGTAGGTTGTGATAAGTTTAAATTCGGCCTGAAAACTCTTTTCTTTCTCAGCCTAGGCCTATTGGCAGTGCAGCAGCATTGCCTGCAGCCTGTAGCACATACAAATGGAGTTAAATAGCAGCAGTCCCTAACATTCTGTCTGTGTAGACTTTGTGTCTGTACTCCACTACTTTTAAAATCCACAGCAAAAACCACCATGGAGTCTAAAGGGTTGCATTACAACTTCTTGTATATTTCCACCAGATTGGTTGATTAGCATGCAGTTCAGCTGCTTATGCTGTAATTAGCATCTCTGAAACACAGCTTATACAGATGCATTAATAATCTACTCCATTATAGAAAGGCACATGTGTAGCTAGCCAAACTGATGATAAGGATACTTGCTACATGTTCAGCAAAGCAAAATATTTCCCAAACTATCTTTACAGAGGAGTATTGAACTCCAGCAAGTATGCTATCTTTTATTTACCTACATAATGCATATACTGGAATATATTAATGAATAATGTGAAGCAAGGGATTTTACACTCTCATATGTATGCATTAGTTAGAAGTGTACTGATGGTCATGTTTGTCAAGCCATTTCAGAGGCACAAATGATTGACAATACATGAAAATAGTAAGATGTGGTACATATGTAAAATTGTTTCAGGGACTAGTCCTTTGAATGCATGTTTTGCATGTCAAATGCGTTTTATTAGCAAAATGGTTCATGTGCCTGTTCTTTAGTCGGTGGGGGAGCAAAGAGAAGTTACTATTATGTCACAAACTAGAATGGACTGCTCTTTTGGGGGAGCACAGTTGAGTTACTTCTATGGCGTATACAAGGATATGTTGCCCTTGGTACTCCCCTTGTTTTGCATCCTGCCTGTTGTTAGTATTTCTCATCTGTCGTATGTGTAATGTTTTTCCAGTGGGTATCACTGACTGCCTACATAAACTGTTTTATCTGGTAACAGTTACTTTGTAGTTATGTGATAGCTATGTGTATTATTATTCTGTTGTCTTTTATCACCAAAAATGTCACTGAGTAGCAGACTCCCCTTCAGTGAGGCAGAAAACACAGTCATAGCGGATGTTCTGTCAACATGGCACTTTTCTTTTTGGAAGGGGTTGTGCCAATATGCCGGCCCAAGAGGGTGAGACTGTGGCAGCAGATCATTGTAAACATAAATGTCGTAGGTGGCCATGGTCGTATTTATGACCGGGTGCCCCACAGGACCACTGACATGCTGACATCTGCACGGAGCTGTGCAGCTGCTGTTGCCCGAGACCAGAGGGTAACTGTTGTGGGTCTGCTGCAGAGCCACCTCTCATTCCCAATGAGGAATTCCTGGTGAATCTTCTACAACAGGATGACTCAAAGCAGACTGGCCCACAATATGCGACTTATGTGGGTGTCCCTCATTCTCAGTCCCAGGAAGAGCTTCCAAGTAAGCTTTGTTATATGATTAGTTCAGTACTGTTGTATAGTAAAACAATTAAAAGTTACTTCTGTGTCACATGTGTTTTTTGGGATGGTTGAATAATTAGTACAATGATAGGTTCAGTTTGGAGTTATCAGCCATGTTCTTGTTGAAGTAACACAACATGCTGATTGAGAGAGTACATGTAGTATAGTAACAAAATAGTTTAGAACCACGAGCTGTATGGTAAAACTTTTAATATTGCTAGCACAACTTTCACGTATAAAAATGCTTCTTCAGGCATACATGTAGTACCCCCTGTCTTACTGTTAAATGTGATGATGTTGGTCCTACTTCTTGCATAACTTATTTCAGGATCATCAGGAATCTAGCAATGTAGGCCTCCTACAGATGGTAAGCCAAATCAAGTTATTTCAGTACTGCAGATCAATTTCTAGAAATATAAGATGTCATTTTAGGTCTGTTGTGTGTATTGCTGTACTGTCTGTAATAGTGATAGTACTGTCAGTTGTTTAGCATATATTGCACCATAGTAGTAGAGCAGGTATTAATGTATGTCTGTTTTTCTCCATTTTTATCACAGGTGATCATGACAGTGGGAGTGCGGGCCCTGTGCCACCTGATGTTAGTGTCTCATCAGACAATGATGATGGTGGTGGAGAAACTGAGGCACAGTCGTGGGGTGCACAGGTTGAATCTGACATAGAGGTTGACATCCAGCCACCCTTTCTTTTTCCCTATACATAGCCAGTAGGCCTATGTCTACCCAGTCCATTGAGCCTACAGATATAAGACAGGTGGAGGATGATGACATTGAGCAGGGAGGTATAGCTATTGTAGCTTCAGTGTCTGTTGAGTTTGGCTGCAGACAAACTGGTGGCAATGTGTCATGCAGGAGGGTTGATAGTAGTGCTGAGATGGGGCCTGCTGTCCCTCCTCCACCTGCTGCAGGTGTCTTTTCCAGTGTCTTACAGTGTATGTTTAGGGCCATCATGGTGGCACAGGGCACATTCAGAAAGGTGCTCCAGACAACTGCTCATGGTTGTGGATGTGCCTCAATCTGACATGCGTGACTGTCTCCACCATGTTGCCAATGCCCTGGATCAGATGAATGACAAGTTGAAATGAGGGGTATCTGCGATGGACCAAGGGGTGTCTGTCATGGAATGAGCAGTGTCTGTGATGGAACATGTGCTGGGAGGGGAACAGTGTCCTCGTAGGCGTAGGTCAGCCACAACATCTGCTGATAGCCAATGTGGCCATTCCTGATCACACTCCCATAGTAGCAGTACTTCCACTGGTACATCGATGAGTGTGCTGTCCACACCCAAATATAGTAGGCCATAGGGTCTTGGTCCTGGGCATTCCTGTGAAGGGAGCATATCCAGCAGACATCAGTCATGCTCAGGTAGCAGCACTCCATCTGACCTTGGGTGTGCAGCTGCCAGTGCAACTCCAGGCAGAGCCAGTTCTTGTGGTTAGGGATGACAACAATGAACTGCCACCTCTATCATGCATGGCTCACACCTGTCTGACATACCAAGACATAAAGCTAGCACTGAGATTGGCTGTGTTTATGCAGATTATCACAGACCACTTTCACATGGAGGACCCCTACAGACACACACACAACAGTTACATGGTTCAGCCTGCCTGCTTCTCTTTCTTACTCACACAAACTCACTGATCTTTTGTTTCAGCCTAGGCCTCCTGCCCCCCAAAACCCTGTGCAAGTGATGATATCTGTGCCATATCCCTGTTTTCTCTTTTTTGGATTCAGGGATAAAAAAGCTTTGTGTCTGATGCACAGGGTGCAAAACTACATTAGTATCTAGTATATATGCATTTGTGTTGTTGAACTGATAATTGTACCTGTCAGTTATATTTGTCTTGCCAAATGATACAGTGGATAGCATCATCTTGTCAGTACTTTCTAGTGTATTCTCTTGTAAGGGTTGTGAAGTCAGGAACTGCTATGTTTCTCATTTCTTTATAACCTTTCCCTTTAATGTTTTCCAGTACATACGTATGGTGCACATCATAAGACACACCAACACATTCAGATGTCAGGATTGTATGACAGCACTATAGTCAAACTCATCAGAAGAGTAATGCAGTATAATGCTCTCTTTTGCATGAACCTCACCAGACACATGCAGCAGCTGGACAGACCACAGGGATTTTTCAATCAAGATAGCACAGGGCCTACTAACCATGGCATGATGTATGTGGAGTAGATTAAAAGACATGTCAGTCTCATCTGTTTGGTATCACATTGCATTGTAACTGTTATTGTAAGCTTATTACTTTTAGTTTAAGCACGTGGGCTTCAGTCCAGTTGTCTTACATTAAGAAGGTTTGTAGTCTACACTCTGGTAGGAGGAGAGGGTAACCTCTGCTCTTCTGTGCTGTGAATTGCTGGTTGAATGCCATTGTGGCTATCATTCTAAGTCTCTTTGTTATGGTTTAAGCACTTGGACTCCAAAACAGTTATTTTACATTAGGAAAGATTGTGGTAGAGGTTCTTGTGGCAGAGGAGGATAGCCTACACCCTTCTAACTTGGGAATTGCTGGTTGAGGGCGTACTTGTTCTGTTATTCTGAAAGTGTCTTAGTTCTAGTTTAAGCACTTGAGTTCTAGACCACTTATTTCACACTAGGAAGGTTTGTTGTCTACACTCTTGTTGGAGTACTCTACTGACTTGCTGCTTTATGTCAACTGCTTGTTCTTCTGTTGTGTTTGCGATTTTTTTGCGCTTTGGATTTCTAGTGCTTCTGGATTTTACAACATAGGTTGAGTCAGGCTTCATGAATCTAGACTGTTATCACTAGAGCACTAAAACCAGCCCTCTTACATTAAGAAGGCCCCCAAGAATACATCTGAGTTGGGGATTGTTGGAATAATGCTCACTGCTGGCTTTCCCTTTGTTTACTATTTTAAAAGAGTTTAACTTTGCTTGTATTCCAGCATTGTGGTTTGGGGGCGTTGCACTCAGTTTACCATAGCTGCTCAGAGCTTGCCCTGCTGCCCTGTGAGCAACTCTGTTGTTCATTGTGAAACATTGCCACATTTTTGTAATTCAAGCCCTCCAGAGAATAGACACATTTTATTAGTCTTACACCAAAACCTGGTCCATCTAGCCCACTCCCTAGTAGTTACTACAGTATATACCTTCCATAATGGATGGACAGTTTACTACAATTTCTCCAGGCAGCCTGATTTACATGGGCATCCTGAGACAACAGAGCAATTGCCTCATGTACACTGACAACCAGTTACTGCTAAAACAAACTAATACAAGACACAAGAGCTGTACCTATACTATAAATTATAAATCAGTTCTCTCACATAGCAACAAACCAGATATCAAACATGTTGTCAGCACACACAATTCACCTCTTACACATAACAAGCTCACAATGCATAAATCCACATATGCAGAGGTATTCGTTAGAAACCTAACTAAAGATTGAATACCTCCTAAGCGCAAACCTACTGCACACAGTGCAGTCTCTACAGAATCCACTACACATAATAATATACACACCAGTGTCTAAGCCAATAACCCCCTCATGCAAAACACCTCAAAACCAAATGTCGTGCTCATAAGTGACAATGTAGTGGGACCAACAGATGACTCCCTCACCGGGCTGGACAAGGAGAAGGTCACAGTCAGCTGTCAGGTGCATGGTCCATTAGATCAAGCATGCACCTAAATCTCTCAACAAGTACCGTTATGACTCTGTCAGAGTCCATGTTGCAGGGAATGACTGGAGATGTACCTCACTGTACTATATGAAGGTGCTTATCTCCCCCATAATGGACTTTTTAGGCAATGTTAGAACAACTTAAGTCCCAACATAAAAGAATCTACTGCAGACAAACTGAAGGTTATGCTGCTTAAATCAGAAACTGCACTCACTGGAAGAGCTCCTTACCTTGGAAGATGCTGATGTCTGTGCAGTCACACAGACATGGTTCAAGGCTGCAGACAGCACCCTGGCCATGCAAGGGTACAATGCCTTCCACACATTCACACATCAAAAAGAGCATGAAACAAACCAAGGGCAGAGGTGTATACATCTTCATTAAAGACAAATATACCACAAGAATCGTCAAAGAGTAAGACTCTGTACCATTACTCCAACTAACTGTATGTAAAACCTCCTTCCATATCATTGTTAGCTACAGGTCCCCCACCATGAACCACAAGTACCACTCTACCTACTTGGACCTACTTCAGTCACTTACTATACAGCCAGACACCTTGGCCATGTGTGATTTCAACTATCCCTCCATAAATTTGGAATCATATCTGTGCACAAATACACTCACCCTAAGGTTCCTAGATTCTGTTAATACACATGCTGTGTAACAGATGGTTTGCACCCCCACAAGGGACTTGAATGTCCTACACTTAGTACTGACCATTATAGTGGTTCTCTGCACTAACCCATGAGTGCTGGCCCCCCTGGTAAGGTTAGATTACAATTCAGCCTCTTTCATATTCACAATCATATCTGACACCCCCTTAAGAGCAGAAAGGATCAAGCATTTATCTAATGCAAACTACAGGCTTCTAACTGATGCCATAAATAGTTGCAAACCCCCTGCTACCACTGTCAACAATGACTGCTATACAGAGGTGTATACAACTAGCCTGTATAAACACCTATACTAATGTATAGAGTCAGTTGAACGCGAATGGATCAAAACAAGTTCCTCAAAGAAAACAAGCCACCCTGCTGGGCATCAAGCATACAAAGGTTATACAACAAGTGGAAGAAAGTAATGTCTAAGATCACAAGGGAACTGACTCAGCAGTGGAAGGACACCTCCACAGCTTGAACAAGGAAATTAGCTATCTTTAAAAGTCCTCTAAAGCCATGCACAGACTTAAAGTAGCATCCCTAGCTAAAAATAATCAGGTGGCATTATTTAGCTACCTCAGGAATCTAAAAGTGAAGGGTTACCTTTGTGCAGAACTGAGAGTAGACAGTACCACTCATACTGACCCTGAGGACATTGCCAACCTGCTACTAGACAGTTTGGGGAAAACTTCACCCTCCCATCCCCACCAGACATACCCCAAAGCATACCTGTCACCAGTCCTCTACCTAGTAACTTCCTATGAACCTAAGGTGATGTCTTCCTGGGCTCCAGGCCAGTGTCTGATCCTGCCCTGGTGGGATGGTTGTATATGCAATAATTTGACTGAACATGTGGTGGTACTTTAGCATTGTCTGTTGAGCATATGGTGATAACAGCATCCTGCATGCTGTTGTAAAGGGATCTCTGTAATGTCAAGTAACATCTGTCTCACACACACACACACACACACACACACACACACACACACACACACACACACACACACACACACACACACACAAAACATGCACACAGTTGGCTGCAGTGAGAACAGAACTTCTACCTAAGTCCACAGACTACAGAACACAGTACTATATGTAAGTGTCATGGCACAAGTCTGACCTTTACATGTCTACAGGTCAACTTATAGTGGATGATATCAGCAGGCCATGTGGGAGACAAGAGGTTGGGAGGGGTAGAATGAAATGGAAAGTATGAAAAGACTAGCAAGCCATGCCATTGGAGAAGTAACTGTAGGATAGCACATCTAATCTGCTGAGTAGAGAGAGACACACACACACACACACACACACACACACACACACACACACACACACACACACACAGGTGACTGCAGTAAAAACAGAACTCCTACCTAAGTATACAGACTATAAAACTCAGTACTTTACACAAGTGCCATGACACAAGTCTGACTTTTATATGGCTGCAGGTGAACTTATGGTAAATGACATCAGGAGACCATGTGGTGGACAACAGATTCAGAGGCCTGCATAGGCACATAGATTCATAGGTTCATATGAGGCCAGTAGGATAACTGTAGAGTGTGTCCTAGTTGTGTAGAGTCCTAGCTGTCTGAAAACACAACTACCCTTTTGTACCAACTTTTGTTGGATGTTTGAGTTTAGCAGTGCAAGGGTGTCAGCACCACTGACTGACCTTGCCCATGAGGGAGCACACAACATTATATATTACACTTTGTGGTCTAGTGTGGTTGATATATGTGTGTAAAAAATACTGAGCCCCCAGGGTGTTTTGCTTGGGGGGTGTGGACAACACATGTATGTATTGTGAATATATGAAATACACTGAGAATGTGCCCTGAAAACTGAACATAAGTACAGAAGATTAGCTGAATTTGGACTGTGACCTCCAGAGAGAGAGGTGACAACAATGTAATCATGTTGTATAGCCAAATGGACCAAATAAAGAGAGCTATGTATGGGCCAATTTATTTTTTTGGGACAGGTGTCCTTTTTTTGGAGAGATAGTGAGGAATTTTGCAGAAGGGACGTAGGTATGTCTGAGACAGGTAAGCTGGTAAGGTGAGGAAGAAGCTGCTGATAGACAGGACATACAATACAAAACACAGGGATGGTGAAGAACACAAGATGTGGGTGACCACCATGGTTTGGGTAAGGATGTGGACCTTGCAAACACATGGACATCAAGCTGGGTGACTGTGAGAATTGAGTCCTCACCCAGTGGACTGGGATCACTGTCACTTCACTCCTCTGATAGCTACAGTATCTGATGTCTGCATCTCCTTGGGTTATTTAGTACAATGAAGGAGAGCAGTGTCTCCATCCGGCATAGGGATGCATCCACAGTGCAGCACAAAATCCTACATACCATCCCTGGCAGTTATTCTCCAGTAATAAAACTCACACCCTCTGCCACTTCTCCCAAAGGGAACCACAGGAATGTCCTCCATGGTAGAAGTATTTGATTTGCTAGGTACTGCAGGGGCAGCAGAAGGGGTGCTACCAGGTTGCTGCTCAGAGGTGCTGGGCCTTTGTGCCATAGCTGGTGGAGTGAAGGCAGGTGGATCCCATTGGCTAGGACTACCCTGCTGTGCTGTGGGGGGAAAAATAAATAATAAATTCCCCCAAAAAAGTGAAAATAAGGGTTGGGGTGAGAGACAGACATGATTAAAAATGATTATATTAGAGGGTCAGGTTGCACGGTTTGGAGACAAAGCCAGAGAGGTGAGATTGCATTGATTTGGACATGTGCTGAGGAGGGATGTAGGGTATATTGGGAGAAGGATACTAAGGATGGAGCTGCCGGGTAAGAAGAAAAGAGGTAGGCCTAAGATTAGGTTTATGGATGTGGTGAGAAATGACGTGCAGGTGGTTGGTGTGACATTGCAAGATGAAGAGAACAAGAAGGAATGGAAACAGATCATCTGATATGGTAACCCCTAATGGGAACAGCTGAAAGAAAAAGAAAAAAGTCAGAGATTGCCACAAGTTGTCTTATTTGCTTGTTTAGGTTGAGGAGGGTGGTCTTCCATTTCTGGGTTCTCACTTTTGCATTTGTAGATAGCAGCTTCTTTTGCTTACTGTATAACCTAGTAATGACAGACATGTGTCTGTCAAGGATAAGATAACAGTGTCCCACAGGCTGCTGTAGAAGGCCCACCATAATACCCAGCAACATCTCTCTCTCTCTCTCTCTCTCTCTCTCACAGACACACACACACACACACACACA